>NW_027423142.1:141786-193511 GCF_048934315.1 Petromyzon marinus
CTACTACTGCTGCTGCTGATGTTGTTAGGCTGTACTCAAAGTGATTGGATGGGATGTGGTGGAATTGCGGGTGGGGGTAGAGACTCTGCAGGGCAATTGTGTTCCACCAGCGGCCCTTTTAATTAAATTAGCGCAGAAAGTCGTTCATCAGCGAGACTCGCAGAGAGAGAGAGAGCTCATCATTAGCTGTGTGCAGAGAGAGGGGAGAGTGAGGAGAGTGGGGAGAGAGTGGGGGGACAGTGGGGGGAGAGTGGGGAGAGAGTGGGGAGAGAGAGAGGAGAGAGTGTGGAGAGAGTGGGGGGAGAGTGGGGGGAGAGTGGGGAGAGAGTGGGGAGAGAGTGGGGAGAGAGAGAGAGTGGGGGGAGAGTGGGGAGAGAGTGGGGAGAGAGAGAGAGGGGAGAGTGGGGGGAGAGTGGGGGAGAGTGGGGAGAGAGGGAGAGAGGGAGAGTGGGGGGAGAGAGTGTGGAGAGAGTGGGGAGAGAGTGGGGGGAGAGAGAGTGGGGAGAGAGAGAGTGGGGAGAGAGTGGGGGAGAGTGGGGAGAGAGTGGGGAGAGAGTGGGGAGAGAGAGAGAGGGGAGAGTGGGGAGAGAGTGGGGAGAGAGAGAGAGTGGGGAGAGAGAGAGTGGGGAGAGAGAGAGTGGGGAGAGTGGGGGGAGTGGGGAGAGTGGGGGGAGAGAGAGAGGGGAGAGTGGGGAGAGAGTGGGGAGAGAGAGAGTGGGGATAGAGTGGGGAGAGTGGGAGAGATAGGGGAGAGTGGGGGAGAGTGGGGAGAGAGTGGGGAGAGAGTGGGGAGAGAGTGGGGGGAGAGTGGGGAGAGTGCGGAGAGAGTGGGGATAGAGTGGGGAGAGAGAGAGAGGGGAAAGTGGGGAGAGAGTGGGGAGAGAGAGAGAGGGGAGAGAGAGAGTGGGGAGAGAGTGGGGAGAGATAGGGGAGAGTGGGGGAGAGTGGGGAGAGAGTGGGGAGAGAGAGGTGAGAGTGGGGAGAGAGTGGGGGAGAGTGGGGAGAGAGTGGGGGGAGAGTGGGGAGAGATAGGGGAGAGTGGGGGGAGAGTGGGGAGAGAGTGGGGAGAGAGTGGGGAGAGAGAGAGAGGGGAGAGTGGGGAGAGAGTGGGGGAGAGTGGGGAGAGGGTGGGGGGAGAGTGGGGAGAGATAGGGGAGAGAGTGGGGGGAGAGTGCAGAGAGAGAGAGAGAGGGGAGAGTGGGGAGAGAGTGGGAGAGAGAGAGAGGGGAGAGTGGGGGGAGAGTGGGGGGAGAGAGAGAGAGAGTGGGGGGGAGAGAGGGGAGAGAGTGGGGGAGAGTGGGGAGAGTGGGGAGAGAGTGGGGAGAGAGAGGGGGAGAGTGGGGAGAGAGTGGGGAGAGAGTGGGGAGGAGAGAGTGGGGAGAGTGGGGAGAGATAGGGGGAGTGGGGGAGAGTGGGGGGAGGTGGGGAGAGAGTGGGGAGAGAGAGAGAGAGGTGAGAGTGGAGAGAGTGTGGGGGGAGAGTGAGGAGAGAGTGGGGGGAGAGTGGGGAGAGATAGGGGAGAGTGGGGGGAGTCTGGGGAGAGAGTGGGGAGAGAGTGGGGAGAGAGTGGGGAGAGAGAGAGAGAGAGAGGGGAGAGTGGGGAGAGAGTGGGGAGAGAGAGAGAGTGGGGAGAGAGAGAGTGGGGAGAGTGGGGAGAGATAGGGAGAGTTGGAGGAGAGTGGAGAGAGAGTGGGGAGAGAGTGGGAGAGAGAGAGAGGTGAGAGTGGGGAGAGAGTGGGGGGAGAGTAGAGAGAGAGTGGGGGGAGAGTGGGGAGAGAGTGGGGGAGAGTGCGAGAGAGAAGGGAGAGTGGGGAGAGATTGGGGAGAGAGTGGGGAGAGAGTGGGGGGAGAGTGGGGAGAGATAGGGGAGAGTGGGGGGAGAGTGGGGAAAGAGTGGGGAGAGAGTGGGGGCGAGTGCAGAGAGAGAAGGGAGAGTGGGGAGAGATTGGGGAGAGAGTGGGGAGAGAGTGGGGGAGAGTGGGGAGAGAGAGAGAGGGGAGAGTGGGGAGAGAGTGGGGGGAGAGTTGGGATAGTGGGGAGAGAGTGGGGGGGAGAGTGCAGAGAGAGAGAGGGGAGAGTGGGGAGAGATTTTCTAGAGAGTGGGGAGAGAGTGGGAGAGAGTGGGGGGAGAGTGGGGAGAGAGTGGGAGGCAGAGAGAGAGAGGGGAGAGTGGGGAGAGAGAGGGGGGAGAGTGCAGAGAGAGAGGGGAGAGTGGGGAGAGAGTGGGGGGAGAGTGCAGAGAGATAGGGGAGAGTGCAGAGAGAGTGGGGAGAGAGTGAGGGGAGAGTGGGGAGAGAGTGGGGAGAGTGGGGAGAGAGGGGGACAGAGAGTGGGGGGAGATTGGAGAGAGTGGGGAGAGTGGGGAGAGAGTCGGGGGAGAGTGCGGAGAGAGGAGAGAGAGGGAGAGAGTGGGGAGAGAGTGGGGGGAGAGTGGGGGAGAGTGGGGGAGAGTGGGGGAGAGAGGGGAGAGTGGGGGGAGAGTGGGGAGAGTGGGGAGAAAGAGATACACGGAGAGAGAGACACGGGGAGAGAGAATTTTTTTTGTGTTGGGTCTTTCATTTAAAAGGGGGGGGGGGGGGTGTTACATAAAGCAAGAAATTAAAAAAACGAAATGATGAACGGAGCAAAGTGCCGACTACACCGAGCATCTTCTTGTTTACTCTGATTGTAAAAAAAAGAGAGACACGGGGAGAGAGAGACACGGGGAGAGAGAGACACGGGGAGAGAGAGACACGGGGAGAGAGAGACACGGGGAGAGAGAGAGACACGGGGAGAGAGAGACACGGGGAGAGAGAGAGACACGGGGAGAGAGAGACACGGGGAGAGAGAGACACGGGGAGAGAGAGAGACACGGGGAGAGAGAGACACGGGGAGAGAGACACACGGGGAGAGAGAGACACGGGGAGAGAGAGACACGGGGAGAGAGAGACACGGGGAGAGAGAGAAACACGGGGAGAGAGAGAGACACGGGGAGAGAGAGACACGGGGAGAGAGAGACACGGGGAGAGAGAGACACGGGGAGAGAGAGAGACACGGGGAGAGAGAGACACGGGGAGAGAGACACACGGGAGAGAGAGACACGGGGAGAGAGAGACACGGGGAGAGAGAGACACGGGGAGAGAGAGAAACACGGGGAGAGAGAGAGACACGGGGAGAGAGAGAGACACGGGGAGAGAGAGACACGGGGAGAGAGACATGGGGAGAGAGGGACACGGGGAGAGAGAGACACGGGGAGAGAGAGAGACACGGGGAGAGAGAGACACGGGGAGAGAGAGACACGGGGAGAGAGAGAGACACGGGAGAGAGAGAGAGACACAGAGAGAGACACGGGGAGAGAGAGACACGGGGAGAGAGAGACACGGGGAGAGAGAGAGAGACACGGGGAGAGAGAGACACGGGGAGAGAGAGAGAGAGAGACACGGGGAGAGAGAGACACGGGGGGAGAGAGAGAGAGAGACACGGGGAGAGAGAGACACGGGGAGAGAGAGAGACACGGGGAGAGAGGGACACGGGGAGAGAGAGACACGGGGAGAGAGAGACACGGGGAGAGAGAGACACGGGAAGAGAGAGACAAGGGGGGAGAGAGACACGGGAGTGAGAGTGACACGGAGAGAGAGAGACACGGGGAGAGAGAGACACGGGGAGAGAGGGACATGGGGAGAGAGAGACACGGGGAGAGAGACACGGGGAGAGAGAGACACGGGGAGAGAGAGACACGGGGAGAGAGAGAGACACGGGGAGAGAGAGACACGGGGAGAGAGACACGGGGAGAGAGAGACACGGGGAGAGAGAGAGAGACATGGGGAGAGAGAGAGACACGGGGAGAGAGAGACACGGGGAGAGAGGGACACGGGGAGAGAGAGCCACGGGGAGAGAGAGACACGGAGAGATAGAGACACGGGGAGAGAGAGACACGGGGAGAGACACTGGGAGAGAGGGACACGGGGAGATAGAGACACGGGGAGAGAGACACGGGGAGAGAGAGACACGGGGAGAGAGAGACACGGGGATAGAGGGACATGGGGAGAGAGAGACACGGGGAGATAGAGACGGGGAGAGAGAGACACGGGGAGAGAGAGACACGGGGAGAGAGAGACACGGAGAGAGAGACAAGGGGAGAGAGTGATACGGAGAGAGAGACACTGGGAGAGAGAGACACGGAGAGAGAGACACGGAGAGTAAGAGTGACACGGAGAGAGAGACACGGGGAGTGAGAGATACACGGAGAGAGATACACGGAGAGAGAGACACGGGGAGAGAGAGACACGGGGAGAGAGACACGGGGAGAGAGAGAGAGACATGGGGAGAGAGAGACATGGAGAGAGAGACACACAGGGAGAAAAAATAATAATTGTTGGATCTTTCATTTAAAAGGGGGGGAGGGGGTGTTACATAAAGCAAAGCATTAAAAAAACACAAAAAAACGAAATGATGAACGGAGCAAAGTGCCGACTACACCGAGTATCTTCTTGTTTCCTCTGATCGTAAAACAGAGAGTAGGGGGAGAGAGAGGAGAGAGAGGGGAGAGAGGGGAGAGCGGGGAGAGTGTCCACCCACCAACACCCCCTACAGCCCTGTTAGAGGCTACACGGGGGATCTTTGTCTGTGTATAGGTGCTGCTGCTACTCGCTAACAGCACTTGCCCCTGCAGTCTGCTAGAGGCTACACGGGGATCTTTGTCTGTGTATAGGTGCTGCTACTCGCTAACAGCACTTGCCCCTTCAGCCTGATAGAGGCTACACGGGGGATCTTTGTCTGTGTATAGGCGCTGCTACTCGCTACTACTAACAGCACTTGCCCCTACAGCCTGTTAGAGGCTACACGGGGGATCTTTGTCTGTGTATAGGTGCTGCTGCTACTCGCTAACAGCACTTGCCCCTGCAGTCTGCTAGAGGCTACACGGGGGATCTTTGTCTGTGTATAGGCGCACTTGCCCCAGCAGTCTGCTAGAGGCTACACGGGGGATCTTTGTCCGTGTATAGGCGCTGCTACTCGCTACCACCAGCCTCTAACAGACTGTTGGGGCAAGTGCTGTTAGTAGTGTAGGGGTGCTATGGGGGGGAGTGAACACATGGCACGGGTAGGTTGTGGTTCACCCCAACACCTTGGTGGCTACAACAACGTCCGCTAAGGCTCCACACCCCACTGTGGGTATAAAGTGCACGGGGGGGTGGGGGAGGGAGCCAGGGAGCCAGGGAGCTCGGGGCAGAGCGTTGGGCCCCGAGGCTGAAGCAACCGGTGAAGAAAGAAGGCCAGCTAGGATAGACCCTGGGACTCCTGTGACCGCTGCCCTTCGCAGGGCCGGTACAGCAAGCCAGTGGCGCGGCCCCAGAGCCCCCAGAGGCCCCAGAGGCCCCAGCGCCCCAGGAGTCCTTCTTCTAAGGGCCTGTCCGGTCGGCGAGGTGTGCCGAGATTTGTGCCCTAACCAGGGCCAGATGATCTGATGGCCTCCCTTAGAGCCCTACCCGGAGGGACTGGGAGCCTAGAGCTTAGGCTTTAGAGAGCCCTGGGTGTGGGTGTGTGTGTTCCTGAGTTGTACGGGTGGAGGGACCGCTACCCCTTTTCTAGTGTAACCCTTGCTAAGGTTTAAATAAAGAGTGCTGCTTCTACTCCGCCGTCTCCGTGTCCTGGAACCCACTACAGTAGTAGTAGTGGCGAGTAGCAGCAGCGCCTATACACAGACAAAGATCCCCCGTGTAGCCTCTAACAGGCTGTAGGGGCAAGTGCTGTTAGTAGCAGCGAGTAGCAGCGCCTATACACAGACAAAGATCCCCCGTGTAGCCTCTAACAGACTGCAGGGGCAAGTGCTGTTAGTAGTAGCATGTAGCAGCACCTATACACAGACAAACATCCCCCGTGTAGCCTCTAACGGAGTGCAGGGGCAAGTGATGTTAGCGAGTAGCAGCAGCACTTATACACAGACAAAGATCCCCCGTGTAGCCTCTAACAGACTGTAGGGGCAAGTGCTGATAGTAGTAGCGAGTAGCAGCACTTATACACAGACAAAGATCCCCCGTATAGCCTCTAACAGACTGCAGGGGCAAGTGCTGTTAGCGAGTAGCAGCAGCACCTATACACAGAAAAAGATTCCCCGTGTAGCCTCTAACAGACTGCAGGGGCAAGTGCTGTTAGTAGCAACGAGTAGCAGCGCCTATATATAGACAAAGATCCCCCGTGTAGCCTCTAACAGACTGCAGGGGCAAGTGCTGTTAGTAGTAGCGAGTAGCAGCAGCGTATATACACAGACAAAGATCCCCCGTGTAGCCTCTAACAGACTGCAGGGTCAAGTGCTGTTAGTAGTAGCGTGTAGCAGCACCTATACACAGACAAATATCCCCCGTGTAGCCTCTAACAGACTGCAGGGTCAAGTGCTGTTAGCGAGTAGCAGCAGCACCTATACACAGACAAAGATCCCCCGTGTAGCCTGTAACAGACTGCAGGGGCAAGTGCTGTTAGGGAGTAGCAGCAGCACCTATACACAGACAAAGATTCCCCGTGTAGCCTCTAACAGACTGCAGGGGCAAGTGCTGTTAGTAGCAACGAGTAGCAGCGCCTATATATAGACAAAGATCCCCCGTGTAGCCTCTAACAGACTGCAGGGGCAAGTGCTGTTATTAGTAGCGAGTAGCAGCAGCGCCTATACACAGACAAAGATCCCCCGTGTAGCCTCTAACAGACTGCAGGGTCAAGTGCTGTTAGTAGTAGCGTGTAGCAGCACCTATACACACACAAATATCCCCCGTGTAGCCTCTAACAGACTGCAGGGTCAAGTGCTGTTAGCGAGTAGCAGCAGCACCTATACACAGACAAAGATCCCCCGTGTAGCCTCTAACAGGCTGTAGGGGCAAGTGCTGTTAGTAGCAACGAGTAGCAGCGCCTATATATAGACAAAGATCCCCCTTGTAGCCGCTAACGGACTGCAGGGGCAAGTGCTGTTAGCGAGTAGCAGCAGCACTTATACACAGACAAAGATCCCCCGTGTAGCCTCTAACAGACTGCAGGGGCAAGTGCTGTTAGTAGCAGCGAGTAGCAGCGCCTATACACAGACAAAGATCCCCCGTGTAGCCTCTAACAGGCTGTAGGGGCAAGTGCTGTTAGTAGCAGCGAGTAGCAGCGCCTATACACAGACAAAGATCCCCCGTGTAGCCTATAACAGACTGCTGGGGCAAGTGCTGTTAGTAGTAGCAGCAGCACCTATACACAGACAAAGATCCCCCGTGTAGCCTCTAACAGACTGTAAGGGCAGTGTTGTTAGTAGTAGCAGCAGCACCTATACACAGACAATGATCCCCCGTGTAGCCTCTAACAGACTGCAGGGGCAAGTGCTGTTAGCGAGTAGCAGCGCCTATACACAGACAAAGATCCCCCGTGTAGCCTCTAGTAGACTGTTGGGGCAAGTACTGTTAGTAGCGAGTAGCAGCGCCTATACACAGACAAAGATCCCCCGTGTAGCCTCTAACAGACTGCTGGGCCAAGTGCTGTTAGTAGTAGCAGCAGCACCTATACACAGACAAAGATCCCCCGTGTAGCCTCTAGCAGACTGTTGGGGCAAGTGCTGTTAGCGAGTAGCAGCGCCTATACACAGACAAAGATCCCCCGTGTAGCCTCTAACAGACTGCTGGGGCAAGTGCGCCTATACGCAGACAAAGATCCCCCGTGTAGCCTCTAACAGACTGCTGGGGCAAGTGCTGTTAGTAGTAGCGAGTAGCAGCACCTTTACACAGACAAAGATCCCCCGTGTAGCCTCTAGCAGACTGTTGGGGCAAGTGCTGTTAGCAGTAGCGAGTAGCAGCGCCTATACACAGACAAAGATCCCCCGTGTAGCCTCTAACAGACTGCAGGGGCAAGTGCTGTTAGTAGTAGCGAGTAGCAGCGCCTATACACAGACAAAGATCCCCCGTGTAGCCTCTAACACACTGTAGGGGCAAGTGTTGTTAGTAGTAGCAGCAGCACCTATACACAGACAAAGATCCCCCGTGTAGCCTCTAACAGGCTGTAGGGCAAGTGCTGTTAGTAGTAGCGAGTAGCAGCAGCGCCTATACTCAGACAAAGATCCCCCGTGTAGCCTCTAACAGACTGTAGGGGCAAGTGCTGTTAGTAGTAGCAGCAGCACCTATACACAGACAAAGATCCCCCGTGTAGCCTCTAACAGACTGTAGGGGCAAGTGCTGTTAGTAGTAGCGAGTAGCAGCAGCGCCTATACACAGACAAAGATCCCCCGTGTAGCCTCTAACAGACTGCTGGGGCAAGTGCTGTTAGTAGTAGCGAGTAGCAGCAGCACCTGTACACAGACAAAGATCCCCCGTGTAGCCTCTAACAGACTGCAGGGGCAAGTGCTGTTAGTAGTAACGAGTAGCAGTGCCTATACACAGACAAAGATCCCCCGTGTAGCCTCTAACAGACTGTAGGGGCAAGTGCTGTTAGTAGTAGCAGCAGCACCTATACACAGACAAAGGTCCCCCGTGTAGCCTCTAACAGACTGTAGGGGCAAGTGCTGTTAGTAGTAGCAGCAGCGCCTATACACAGACAAAGATCCCCCGTGTAGCCTCTAACAGACTGCTGGGGGTGTTGGTGGGTGACCATTTTCCCTTCTCTCCCTCTCCCCAACTCTCACCCCACTCTCTCCCCATCTCTCTCTAACTCTCTCCCCAACTCTCACCCCACTCTCTCCCCTTACTCTTCCATCTCTCCCCACCCTCTCCTCTCTCTCCCCAACTCCTCCCCCCACCTCCCTCTCTATCTTTCTCTGCACACTCACCCCCACTTCCCTCGTGATCTATTATTATTATTTTCTACCTACGTGACTTTACCGAAATAACTCAAGGGTACAAAGAGTGGAAGTTTTAAAAGTTTGGGGGGGGGGGCATATCCGGTCGACGCGGCCTTTAAAATGTTTATTTAAACCCCCCCCCCCCTCGATCAGCTAGGGCGGTGCGGTGGGCGAGTGGTCAGTTAGCCCCCCCGGGGAAGACAAAGGCGGCCGTGGAGAGGGTCACGTTGGGGCGGGAGGGGGGTGCCCGTGAGAATTGAACCACTGCTTAACACGATTTTTGCGCCTGGGTAGTAAGCGTCATTTTACAATTGCTTATGCCTCAAAAGTATATATTTTTTTTATTAAAAAAAAACGTCTATTATTCGCCACATGCACGCAACGTTTTCAAATTGACAAAAAAAATGAACATTTCAAAACGTTCGCTGCCCCGCTCACAAAAGCAAAGTTTTGCGGAGATTAATAATCGCTTTCTGGAGTTTTGAGGTATAAGCAATTGGAAAATAACACCTCCTAAACCAAGGCACCAACAAATTTACGCGACATTGGAATATATTTGATTGTTACACAGTGAATTATAGTAATAGGTTTTAGCCTTTTAACTGGCACAAAAAAAACTGACACCTTTATTCAAGGCATCGTGTTTGCAATAACCACAACACAAGCAGTCAAAATGCAAACAAAAAAAGACAACTCTGATAGTGATATTGGCACTGTACTTGAATTTGATTGGTCCACACCGGAGATGGCTTTTCTTAGAGCCCTTAGTCTCCACTGGTGTTGGACCAGAAGACGCCAAAAGGCGTACAACTCAAAACCAGCGCACTATCAGAGTATTGAGGACTCGGGGTAAGCCGCTTACATTATGAGACCTCCTTTGCCAGTAACAAAATATAGTAATAGGTTTTTACCCCTTTGATCTGGCACAAAAAACTGACACCTTTATTCAAGGGCAATGAGCAAGTAGATGTTGTTGAAAACATAACAAGTGGTGGGTTTATCCTTTGGGGCCGTCCATAAATGACGTCACGATTTTTGACCGCCTCCCTCCCCCCCCATCGTCACACGAAGTCACAAAAAGTCAGACACCCCCACCCCCCTCAAATATGACGTCACAAAAAAAGTAAAACACGCGTCAAATCGCTTTAAACTGTTAGCCATTGCAGCGCGTACTTAATGTGGCGCTGCACTCTGATGTTGTGGGTAGAAAACATTTATCAAAAAGTCAATTTAATCAAGCGGAGCGTGTTGTCTACATTTATTTCAAGTTGCGCGTTCTGATGTGACGTCACATTTCTCAAAACACCCACCACCAACTCGTCACCAATCGTCACAAATGTCTCACCCCCCCCCCACCCCAACCCCAATCCCCCTAGGTGCGTGACGCCATTTATGGGCGCCCCCTTTCTCTTGAAGTTTGCGTTGAAGATGTTCAAACGCCACAACGGGAACCTCATTGTGAGGTCATCAGCAAGCGTCTGCATCAACCACACACAGACACACGCACGCACGGCGCTGGTGTAGTGTTATATAATATATATTATATATATATTTATATATATAAACTTCTTTGTGAAGCACGCACTTCTTCGATTCATTCGGTAAAGTCACCACCACGTAGAGAATGAGAATAAAATAAATAAAATAACACGATAAAATTCTCACGACGTTTCGGTCACAAACGCAAGCGGCCGTACTCTTGAGTTGTGGCCGAAACGTCGTGAGAATTTTAACGTGTTATTTTTATTATTTTTATTCTCATTCTACGTGGGTGGTGACTTTACCGAAAGAACCAAAGCAGATGAATCCTTGCAGTCACGAAAGCTTTGAGTCGAAATTTAAGTGGAACGTGTTGTCCATATTTATTTATAAAGTTGCGCAATTTTGATGTGACGTCACATTTCTCAAACCTCCCCCCCACCACCTCCTCCTCGTCACAAATCGTCACCAATGTCTGACCCCGCCCCCTCCCCTCTTCCCCCTCCCCTAGGTGCGTGACGTCATTTATGGACGGCCCCTAAGGCAGTGACTTGCCCTACCCCCGCCTACGCATCTTCGTTCACAGCATAGTTTAATTTCATAGTTGTTTCATTTATGTTGGTATAGCCCTGTGAGCCACTCGGCTCTTGAATCGGATGCGACCGCTTCAAACAAAAAAAAACTAAAACATGAACAAGAAAAAAACATCTTAGAGTGATATCCTTTGGTTCTCTCGGTAAGGTCACGTAGAGAATGAGAATAAAATAATAAAATAACACGATAAAATTCTCACGACGTTTCGGCCACAAAGCAAGCGGACGTTTGTGGCCGAAACGTCGTGAGAATTTTATCGTGTTATTTTATTATTTTTATTCTCATTCTACGTGGGTGGTGACTTTACCGAAAGAACCAAAGAAGATGAATCCTTGCAGTCACGAAAGCTTTAAATAGAAGCACGCACTGTTTATTACATTCCCTTCTGCACAGTCCCTAACACACACACACACAATGGGGTATACGGTCCCATTAGCCGATGCCTAAGGATAGTTCCATAGTTTAGTTTCCATAGTTTCATTTATGTTGGTATAGCCCTGTGGGCCATTCGGCTCTTGAATCGGGTGCAACCACAACAAACTAAAACACGAACAAGAAAAAACATCTTAAAGTGACTACGTGTTGACTGTGCAAACAGAAAATCCAGGAAAAAAACATCAAAATATTCCTGAAATAGCACCGTACACCAACGCTGTGTGCTAAAAATCCCAGTGGGATGCAAGTCAAAATAACAACAACAACAACCACAAGAAAACTAAGATTAAGGCCACCAGTCTAACTCCGTACTACAATAAACAAAAACATGGCCAAACCCCCCCCCCCCCAAAAAACGTTTTCGAAATCACCAAAAATAAAAGCCATAAATGCATTGTAACACTGATCGTAGGGACTGCGACCGAATTTTTTTAACAATAAACTTACGTAAATAAATTATAACACCAAAATCTAGAGCCATAATTTAAGGCCACTGAATAAGCAGTGACAGCTAGGGGTTGTACAACTCCTCTAGAGCAGTTGAGGAGGTGTGGCCTACGGACTTGGCGGGACCACTCTGCTGCTGCTGACTCGTTCAAACATCAGACACCGGGAGTGTCGTGCTGCTAGCTATGGCTGCAGGTTTTTGTCACACGTGTTTTATATATATCTCGTTTATTGTTAAATTTAAAATCGCAGTCGCTACGATTGCTGTTGTTAAATTGTTTTCATAGCTTTATGTTGGCGGTTAATCTAAATTGTCTTATGGCTACTCATTGCTTTTTTTTTTCGGTAAAGTAACGTATGTAGAAATACATTAAAATTATGTTAAAACAAAAAAGCAATCACGACGTTTTAATATAATTTTAATGTATTTCTACATACGTGACTTTACCGAAAAAAACCAATGAGTAATTTTATGCAGTCACGAAAGCTTTAACACTTTATTGTCTTATGGTTGTTGTTGGCTTGCACCACGTGGATTTTTGCACGCGGCGTTTTAATAAGGTTTTTTTGTCGTGTGTGTGTTTTATATTTGCCGGTTTATCCCAGGATGTTTCTGTCGCGCGCCGTCGCTTTAAGATGTTTCTCTGTTCAAATTTTTGTTTGTTACGGTTGCACTCGACACAAGAGCCGCATGGCTCACAGGGCTGTACCTAATGAATGAAACTTGAAACTTGAAACTCATGAGTCGCCCGCTAACCTCAGCGTCGTCCGGCTGGAACCTAGGGGAGGCTAGCGAGACCCACCGCTGGCTAGGTGGGACCCCGACCACTGTTCACGCTGAGCCTTAGCCCTTAGAAGGGGGCTGGAAGGCTGAGACCCTGGGTCCTGACTATCCAGAACCTATGCTGACCCACCGCTGGCTAGGTGGGACCCCGACCACTGGTCACGCTGAGCCTTAGCCCGTAGAAAGTGGCTGGAAGGCTGAGACCCTGGGTCCTGACTATCCAGGACCTATGCTGACCCACCGCTGGCTAGGTGGGACCCCGACCACTGGTCACGCTGAGCCTTAGCGCTTAGAAAGAGCTGGAAGGCTTGGTCCAGGGTCCTGACTATCCACGACCTATGCTGACCCACGGCTGGCTAGGTGGGACCCCGACCACTGGTCACGCTGAGCCTTAGCCCTTATAAAGGGGGATGGAAGGCTTGGTCCAGGGTCCTGACTATCCAGGACCTATGCTGACCCACGGCTGGCTAGGTGAGTTCCCGACCACTGGTCACGCTGAGCCTTAGCCCTTAGAAAGTGGCTGGAAGGCTTGGACCCAGAGTCCTGACTGTCCAGGACCTATGCTGACCCACCGTTGGCTAGGTGGGACCCCGACCACTGGTCACGCTGAGCCGTAGCGCTTAGAAAGAGCTGGAAGGCTGGGACCAGGGTCCTGACTATCCAGGACCTATGCTGACCCACCGCTGGCTACGTGGGACCCTGACCACTGGTCACGCTGAGCCTTAGCCCTTACAAAGGGGCTGGAAGGCTTGGACCAGGGTCCTGACTATCCAGGACCTATGCTGACCCACGGCTGGCTAGGTGGGACCCAGACCACTGGTCACGCTGAGTCTTAGCGCTTAAAAAGGGGCTGGAAGGCTAGGACCCAGGGTCCTGACTATCCAGGACGTATGCTGACCCACCGCTGGCTAGGTGGGACCCCGACCACCGGTCACGCTGAGCCTTAGCGCTTAGAAAGTGGCTGGAAGGCTAGGACCCAGGGTCCTGACTATCCAGGACCTATGCTGACCCACGGCTGGCTAGGTGGGACCCCGACCACTGTTCACGCTGTGCCTTAGCGCTTAGAAAGAGCTGGAAGGCTTGGACCCAGGGTCCTGACTATCCAGGACCTATGCTGACCCACCGCTGGCTACGTGGGACCCCGACCACTGTTCACACTGAGACTTAGCCCTTAGAAGGGGCTGGAAGGCTGGGACCAGGGTCCTGACTATTTTCAGCCCGGGGCTTTCGGTCTTCGTGTGGGGGGAGGACTGAGCTCGCGCTTCCAGCGCTCGTCCTTTTATTACCGGTTTGTGGCTGGCTCTGTCCAATCCCATGCTTCCACGTGGAACCCCCTGATTGGTCCTTCCCAATCCGTTGGTTTGGATCCTCTTCACCTTATCTGACCCCGCTGGACGTCTGTCCCAGCGAGGTAACGCTGCATCGCCCCCTGATACATAGCGGCACTGCAGGTTATGGAAAAGCGAGCAGCTACCATCTCTACACTTGTGGTGAACATTCAAACTCACGGTGGCTCTGGCAACAGTGATAATGCAATAATCTTCGGTCCTTTCGGTAAAGTTACATAGGTATAAAATGAATTAAATATTTTCCTACCTACGTGACTTTACCGAAGGAATCAAAGAGTATGGATTCATGCAGTCACGAAAGCTTCAAATCAATAATAATGATGATGTTATAGGCATCGCCTTTGAAGCTGTTTGGCCTACACCAGATTGCTCTTTGTAGTGAGGAGTCTATGGTTCTCTGTGTAGTGGTGAGTCTATGGGTCTCTGTGCAGTGATGAGTCTATGGGTCTCTGAGTAGTGTTGAGTCTACGGGTCTCTGTGTAGTGGTGAGTCTATGGGTCTCTGTGTAGTAATGGGTCTATGGGTCTATGTGTAGTGATGAGGCTATGGGTCTCTGTGTAGTGTTGAGTCTACGGGTCTCTGTGTAGTGGTGAGTCTATGGGTCTCTGTGTAGTGGTGAGTCTATGGGTCTCTGTGTAGTGTTGAGTCTACGGGTCTCTGTGTAGTGGTGAGTCTATGGGTCTCTGTGTAGTGGTGAGTCTATGGGTCTCTGTGTAGTGATGAGTCTATGGGTCTCTGTGTAGTGATGAGTCTATGGGTCTCTGTGTAGTGGTGAGTCTATGGGTCTCTGTATAGTGATGAGTCTATGGGTCTCTGTGCAGTGATGAGTCTATGGTTCTCTGTGTAGTAATGAGTTTATGGGTCTCTGTGTAGTAATGAGTCTATGGGTCTCTGTGTAGTGATGGGTCTATGGTTCTCTGTGTGGTAATGAGTATATCGGTTTCTGTGTAGTAATGAGTCTATGGGTCTCTGTGTAGTGATGGGTCTATGGGTCTCTGTGTAGTAATGAGTCTATGGGTCTCTGTGTAGTGGTGAGTATATGGGTTTCTGTGTGGTGATGCGTATATGGGTCTCTGTGTACTGATGAGTCTATGGGTCTCTGTGTATTGATGAGTCTATGAGTCTCTGCGTAGTAATGAGTCTATGGGTCTCTGTGTAGTGATGAGTCTACGGGTCTCTGTGTAGTGGTGAGTCTATGGGTCTCTGTGTACTGATGAGTCTATAGGTGTCTGTGTAGTGATGAGTCTATGGGTCTCTGTGTAGTGATGAGTCTATGGGTCTCTGTGTAGTAATGGGTCTATGGGTCTCTGTGAAGTGTTGAGTCTACGGGTCTCTGTGTAGTGGTGAGACTATGGGTCTCTGTGTAGTGGTGAGTCTATGGGTCTCTGTGTAGTGGTGAGTCTATGGGTCTCTGTGTAGTAATGAGTATATGGGTCTCTGTGTAGTGATGCGTCTATGGGTCTCTGTGTAGTGGTGAGTCTATGGGTCTCTGTGTAGTGGTTAGTCTATGGGTCTCTGTGTAGTGATGAGTCTATGGGTCTCTGTGTAGTGATGAGTCTATGGGTCTTTGTGTAGTGATGAGTCTATGGGTCTCTGTGTAGTGGTGAGTCTATGGGTCTCTGTGTAGTAATGAGTCTATGGGTCTCTGTGTAGTAATGAGTCTATTGGTCTCTGTGTCGTGGTGAGTCTATGGGTCTCTGTGTAGTGATGAGTCTATGGGTCTCTGTGTAGTGATGAGTCTATGGGTATCTGTGTAGTAATGAGTCTATAGGTCTCTGTGTAGTAATGAGTCTATGGGTCTCTGTGTAGTGATGGGTCTATGGGTCTCTGTGTAGTAATGAGTCTATGCGTCTCTGTGTAGTGGTGAGTATATGGGTTTCTGTGTGGTGATGCGTATATGGGTCTCCGTGTAGTGGTGAGTCTCTGAGTCTCTGTGTAGTTGTGAGTCTATGGGTCTCTGTGTAGTGGTGAGTCTATTGGTCTCTGTGTAGTGATGAGTCTATGGGTCTCTGTGTAGTGGTGAGTCTATGGGTCTCTGTGTAGTGATGAGTCTATGGGTCTCTGTGTAGTGATGAGTCTATGGGTCTCTGTGTAGTGGTGAGTCTATGGGTCTCTGTGTAGTGATGAGTCTATGGGTCTCTGTGCAGTGATGAGTCTATGGTTCTCTGTGTAGTAATGAGTTTATGGGTCTCTGTGTAGTAATGAGTCTATGGGTCTCTGTGTAGTGATGGGTCTATGGTTCTCTGTGTGGTAATGAGTATATGGGTTTCTGTGTAGTAATGAGTCTATGGGTCTCTGTGTAGTGATGGGTCTATGGGTCTCTGTGTAGTAATGAGTCTATGGGTCTCTGTGTAGTGGTGAGTATATGGGTTTCTGTGTGGTGATGCGTATATGGGTCTCTGTGTACTGATGAGTCTATGGGTCTCTGTGTATTGATGAGTCTATGAGTCTCTGCGTAGTAATGAGTCTATGGGTCTCTGTGTAGTGATGAGTCTACGGGTCTCTGTGTAGTGGTGAGTCTATGGGTCTCTGTGTACTGATGAGTCTATAGGTGTCTGTGTAGTGATGAGTCTATGGGTCTCTGTGTAGTGATGAGTCTATGGGTCTCTGTGTAGTAATGGGTCTATGGGTCTCTGTGTAGTGTTGAGTCTACGGGTCTCTGTGTAGTGGTGAGACTATGGGTCTCTGTGTAGTGGTGAGTCTATGGGTCTCTGTGTAGTGGTGAGTCTATGGGTCTCTGTGTAGTAATGAGTATATGGGTCTCTGTGTAGTGATGCGTCTATGGGTCTCTGTGTAGTGGTGAGTCTATGGGTCTCTGTGTAGTGGTTAGTCTATGGGTCTCTGTGTAGTGATGAGTCTATGGGTCTCTGTGTAGTGATGAGTCTATGGGTCTTTGTGTAGTGATGAGTCTATGGGTCTCTGTGTAGTGGTGAGTCTATGGGTCTCTGTGTAGTGATAAGTCTATGGGTCTCTGTGCAGTGATGAGTCTATGGGTCTCTGTGTAGTAATGAGTCTATGGGTCTCTGTGTAGTAATGAGTCTATTGGTCTCTGTGTCGTGGTGAGTCTATGGGTCTCTGTGTAGTGATGAGTCTATGGGTCTCTGTGTAGTGATGAGTCTATGGGTATCTGTGTAGTAATGAGTCTATAGGTCTCTGTGTAGTAATGAGTCTATGGGTCTCTGTGTAGTGATGGGTCTATGGGTCTCTGTGTAGTAATGAGTCTATGGGTCTCTGTGTAGTGGTGAGTATATGGGTTTCTGTGTGGTGATGCGTATATGGGTCTCCGTGTAGTGGTGAGTCTCTGAGTCTCTGTGTAGTTGTGAGTCTATGGGTCTCTGTGTAGTGGTGAGTCTATTGGTCTCTGTGTAGTGATGAGTCTATGGGTCTCTGTGTAGTGATAAGTCTATGAGTCTCTGTGTAGTAATGAGTCTATGGGTCTCTGTGTAGTGATGAGTCTATAGGTGTCTATGTAGTGATGAGTCTATGGGTCTCTGTGTAGTGATGAGTCTATGGGTCTCTGTGTAGTAATGAGTCTATGGGTCTCTGTGTAGTGATGAGTCTATGGGTCTCTGTGTAGTAATGAGTCTATGGGTCTCTGTGTAGTGATGAGTCTATGAGTCTCTGTGTAGTGATGAGTCTATGGATTTCTGTGTAGTGATGCGTCTATGGGTCTCTGTGTAGTAATGAGTCTATGGGTCTCTGTGTAGTGATGGGTCTATGGGTCTCTGTGTAGTAATGCGTCTATGGGTCTCTGTGTAGTGATGAGTCTATGGTTGTCTGTGTAGTGATGAATCTATGGGTCTCTGTGTAGTGATGAGTCTATGGGTCTCTCTGTAGTAATGAGTCTATGGGTCTCTGTGTAGTGGTGAGTCTATGGGTCTCTGTGTAGTAATGAGTCTATGGGTCTTTGTGTGATGTGTCTATGGGTTTCTGTGTAGTGGTGAGTCTATGGGTCTCTGTGTAGTAATGAGTCTATGGGTCTTTGTGTGATGGGTCTATGGGTCTCTGTGTAGTGGTGAGTCTATGGGTCTTTGTGTGATGGGTCTATGGGTCTCTGTGTAGTGATCCGTCTATGGGTCTCTGTGTAGTAATGATTCTATGGGTCTCTGTGTAGTAATGAGTCTATGGGTCTTTGTGTAGTGATGAGTCTATGGGTCTCTGTGTGGTGATGCGTCTATGGGTCTCTGTGTAGTGGTGACTCTATGGGTCTCTGTGTAGTGATGGGTCTATGGGTCTCTGTGTAGTAATGAGTCTATAGGTCTCTGTGTAGTGATGAGTCTATGGGTCTCTGTGTAGTGATAAGTCTATGGGTCTCTGTGTAGTAATGCGTCTATGGGTCTCTGTGTAGTGATGAGTCTATGGTTGTCTGTGTAGTGATGAATCTATGGGTCTCTGTGTAGTGATGAGTCTATGGGTCTCTCTGTAGTAATGAGTCTATGGGTCTCTGTGTAGTGGTGAGTCTATGGGTCTCTGTGTAGTAATGAGTCTATGGGTCTTTGTGTGATGTGTCTATGGGTTTCTGTGTAGTGGTGAGTCTATGGGTCTCTGTGTAGTAATGAGTCTATGGGTCTTTGTGTGATGGGTCTATGGGTCTCTGTGTAGTGGTGAGTCTATGGGTCTTTGTGTGATGGGTCTATGGGTCTCTGTGTAGTGATCCGTCTATGGGTCTCTGTGTAGTAATGATTCTATGGGTCTCTGTGTAGTAATGAGTCTATGGGTCTTTGTGTAGTGATGAGTCTATGGGTCTCTGTGTGGTGATGCGTCTATGGGTCTCTGTGTAGTGGTGACTCTATGGGTCTCTGTGTAGTGATGAGTGTATGGGTCTCTGTGTAGTGGTGAGTCTATGGGTCTCTGTATAGTGATGAGTCTAGGGGTCTCTGTGTATTGATGAGTCTATGGGTCTCCGTGTAGTGGTGAGTCTATGGGTCTCTGTGTAGTGGTGAGTCTATGGGTCTCTTTGTAGTGATGAATCTATGGGTCTCTGTGTAGTTTGAGTCTACGGGTCTCTGTGTAGTGGTGAGTCCAGGGGTCTCTGTGTAGTGATGAGTCTATGGGTCTCTGTGCAGTAATGATTATATGGGTGTCTGTGTAATAATGAGTCTATGGGTCTCTGTGTAGTGATGAGTCTATGGGTCTCTGTGTAGTGGTGAGTCTATGGGTCTCTGTGCAGTGATGGTTCTATGGGTCTCTTTGGAGTGATGAGTCTATGGGTCTCTGTGTAGTGATGAGTCTATGGGTCTCCGTGTAGTAATGAGTCTATGGGTCTTTGTGTGATGAGTCTATGGGTCTCTGTGTAGTGGTGAGTCTATGGGTCTCTGTGTAGTAATGAGTCTATGTGTCTCTGTGTAGTGATGCGTCTATGGGTCTCTGTGTCGTGATGAGTCTATGGGTCTTTGTGTGATGGGTCTATGGGTATCTATGTAGTGGTGACTCTATGGGTCTCTGTGTAGTGGTGAGTCTATGGGTCTCTGTGTAGTAATGAGTCTATGGGTCTCTGTGTAGTGATGAGTCTATGGGTCTCTGTGTAGTGATGAGTCTATGGGTCTCTGTGTAGTAATGAGTCTATGGGTCTCTGTGTTGTAATGAGTCTATGGGTCTCTGTGTAGTGGTGAGTCTATGAGTCTCTGTGCAGTGGTGAGTCTATGGGTCTCTGTGTAGTGATGAGTCTATGGGTCTCTGTGTTGTAATGAGTCTATGGGTATCTGTGTAGTAATGAGTCTATGGGTCTCTGTGTTGTAATGAGTCTATGGGTCTCTGTGTAGTGATGAGTCTATGGGTCTCTGTGCAGTGATGAGTCTATGGGTCTCTGTGTAGTAATGAGTCTAAGGGTCTCTGTGTAATGATGAGTCTATGGGTCTCTGTGTAGTGATGCGTCTATGGGTCTCTGTGTCGTGATGAGTCTATGGGTTTTTGTGTGATGGGTCTATGGGTATCTGTGTAGTGGTGACTCTATGGGTCTCTGTGTAGTGGTGAGTCTATGGGTCTCTGTGTAGTAATGAGTCTATGGGTCTCTGTGTAGTGATGAGTCTATGGGTCTCTGTGTAGTGATGAGTCTATGGGTCTCTGTGTAGTAATGAGTCTATGGGTCTCTGTGTTGTAATGAGTCTATGGGTCTCTGTGTAGTGGTGAGTCTATGAGTCTCTGTGCAGTGGTGAGTCTATGGGTCTCTGTGTAGTGATGAGTCTATGGGTCTCTGTGTTGTAATGAGTCTATGGGTATCTGTGTAGTAATGAGTCAATGGGTCTCTGTGTTGTAATGAGTCTATGGGTCTCTGTGTAGTGATGAGTCTATGCGTCTCTGTGCAGTGATGAGTCTATGGGTCTCTGTGTAGTAATGAGTCTAAGGGTCTCTGTGTAATGATGAGTCTATGGGTCTCTGTATAGTAATGAGTCTATGGGTCTCTGTGCAGTAGTGAGTCTATATGTCTCTGTATAGTAATGAGTCTATGGGTCTCTGTGCAGTGGTGAGTCTATAGGTCTCTGTTGTTGTAATGAGTCTATGGGTCTCTGTGTAGTGATGGGTCTATGGCTCTCTGTGCAGTGATGAGTCTATGGGTATCTGTGTAGTAATGAGTCTATGGGTCTCTGTGTAGTGGTGAGTCTATAGGTCTCTGTGTAGTAATGGGTCTATGGGTCTCTGTGCAGTGGTGAGTCTATATGTCTCTGTATAGTAATGAGTCTATGGGTCTCTGTGCAGTGGTGAGTCTATAGGTCTCTGTTGTTGTAATGAGTCTATGGGTCTCTGTGTAGTGATGGCTCTATGGCTCTCTGTGCAGTGATGAGTCTATGGGTCTCTGTGAAGCACAACATCAACAACAACAACCACGTAAACAACAACATCTCTGCTGCGGTACAGGAGAGAGAGAGAGACAGTGCAAGGAGAGCTCAGTGGAGAATTTACAAAGTGGCGGCAACATTTAAGGTGTAAATAGGAGAAAACGCCAAAAAATTAATTAATGAAAAATGAATAATGAATACGTGTGCGTTGTTTTTATATGTTGCGTGTGTAAATAACTCACGCGCAAGAAGACCTCATTAAAACACATAAACGTGCGTATTTATTCGATTTATACGAAAGCATTACTGTGTGTGTGTGTGTACGTGTGTGTGTGTAAGTGTGTATGTGCGTGTGTGTGAACGTGCGTGTGTACGTGTATGTGTGTGCGTGTGTGTGTACGTCTATGTGTGTGTGCGCGTGTGGGCGTGTGTGTGTACGTGTGTGTGTGCACGTTTGTGCGTGTGTGTGTACGTGTGTATGTGTATGGTGAGTCTGTGTGTGCGTGTGTACGTGTGTGTGCACGTTTGTGTGTGTATGTAGGTGTGTAGGTGTGTGTGTAGATGTGTGTGTGTGTAGGTGTGTGTGTGTAGGTGTGTGTGTGTAGGTGTGTGTGTACGTGTGTACGTGTGTGTGTGCACGTGTGTGCGTGTTTGTGTACGTGTGTATGTGTATGGTGAGTCTGTGTGTGCGTGTGTGTGTGTGTGCCTGCGTGTGTGTGTGTGTACGTGTGTGTTTGTGCACGTGTGTGCATGTGTGTGCATGTGTGTGCATGTCTGTGTGCGTGTGTGTGTGTGCCTGCGTGTGTGTACGTGTGTGTACGTGTGTGTGTATGGTGAGTCTGTGTGTGCGTGTGTGTGTGTGTGTGTCTGTGTGCGTGTGTGTGTGTGCCTGCGTGTGTGTACGTGTGTGCACGTGTGTGTGTATGGTGAGTTTGTGTGTGCGTGTGTGTGCCTGCGTGTGTGTGTATGTGTGTGTTTGTGCACGTGTGTGCACGTGTGTGCATGTGTGTGTGCGTGTCTGTGCGTGTGTGTGTGTGCCTGCGTGTGTGTACGTGTGTGCACGTGTGTGTGTGTGTATGGTGAGTCTGTGTGTGCGTGTGTGTGTGTGTGTACGTGTGTGTTTGTGCACGTGTGTGTACGTGTGTGCACGTGTGTGTGTGCGTGTGTGTGTGTCTGTGGGGAGCGGTAGTGTAGCGGTCAGCGCTACGCTGAGCTACGACCCTGGCGACCCGAGTTCGATTCCCGTTCACGGCCAACACCACCGGTGACGATTGATTATTTTAACCGGTCCTTGGGACTTCCTTAGGTCGACTCAGCCTCAAATGAGTACCTGGTGCGGTGTGCAGTTAAACATCACCACTGGGGAGACAAAGGCGGCCGGGCGTGGTGGTGCTGGCCACCCACCCCCTCGTGTGTATAGGTGCTGCTGCAGCTCGCTAACAGCACTTGCCCCTACAGCCTGTTAGAGGCTACACGGGGGATCTTTGTCTGTGTATAGGTGCTGCTGCAGCTCGCTAACAGCACTTGCCCCTACAGCCTGTTAGAGGCTACACGGGGGATCTTTGCCTGTGTATAGGTGCTGCTGGTACTCGCTAACAGCACTTGCCCCTACAGCCCTGTTAGAGGCTACACGGGGGATCTTTGTCTGTGTATAGGCGCTGCTGCTACTCGCTAACAGCACTTGCCCCTACAGCCTGTTAGAGGCTACACGGGGGATCTTTGTCTGTGTATAGGTGCTGCTGCTACTCGCTAACAGCACTTGCCCCTACAGCCTGTTAGAGGCTACACGGGGGATCTTTGTCTGTGTATAGGTGCTGCTGCTACTCGCTAACAGCACTTGCCCCTACAGCCTGTTAGAGGCTACACGGGGGATCTTTGTCTGTGTATAGGTGCTGCTGCTACTCGCTAACAGCACTTGCCCCTACAGCCTGTTAGAGGCTACACGGGGGATCTTTGTCTGTGTATAGGTGCTGCTGCTACTCGCTAACAGCACTTGCCCCTACAGCCTGTTAGAGGCTACACGGGGGATCTTTGTCTGTGTATAGGTGCTGCTGCTACTCGCTAACAGCACTTGCCCCTACAGCCTGTTAGAGGCTACACGGGGGATCTTTGTCTGTGTATAGGTGCTGCTGCTACTCGCTAACAGCACTTGCCCCTACAGCCTGTTAGAGGCTACACGGGGGATCTTTGCCTGTGTATAGGTGCTGCTGATACTCGCTACTTAACAGCACTTGCCCCTACAGCCTGTTAGAGGCTACACGGGGGATCTTTGCCTGTGTATAGGTGCTGCTGATACTCGCTACTTAACAGCACTTGCCCCTACAGCCTGTTAGAGGCTACACGGGGGATCTTTGCCTGTGTATAGGTGCTGCTGATACTCGCTACTTAACAGCACTTGCCCCTACAGCCTGTTAGAGGCTACACGGGGGATCTTTGTCTGTGTATAGGCGCTGATACTCGTAACTACTAACAGCACTTGCCCTTGCAGGCTGTTAGAGGCTACACGGGGGATCTTTGTCTGTGTATAGGCGCTGCTACTCGCAACAACTAACAGCACTTGCCCCAACAGTCTGCTAAGGCTACGCAGGGTATCTGTGTCTTTGTCTGCGTGTGGTGTACTAAACCCTGACCGACCCGAGGTTGATTCCAGGCTAAAGTCAGTGGCGAGAGAGTGGGGAGCCAAGACTCTCAGTGTCTCCGACACGGCCATCTTGAACCCAGAGAGAGAGAGAGAGACACCCAGACCCAGGGCTCGAACCCAGACTCTCAGCGTCTCCGACATGGCCATCGTGAACCCCACAGAGAGAGAGAGACACCCAGACCCAGGGCTCGAACCCAGGCTCTCAGCGTCTCCGACACGGCCATCGTCAACTCACAGAGAGAAAGAGAGAGACACCCAGACGCAGGACTCGAACCCAGACTCTCGGCGTCTCCGACACGGCCATCGTGAACCCAGAGAGAGAGAGAGACACCCAGACCCAGGGCTCGAACCCAGACTCTCAGTGTCTCCGACACGGCCATCGTGAACCCCACAGAGAGAGAGAGACACCCAGACCCAGGGCTCGAACCCAGGGTCTCAGCGTCTCCGACACGGCCATCGTGAACCCCACAGAGAGACACCCAGATCCAGGGCTCGAACTGTGCTCAACGAGATACGTAGGTTGATTCTTACCAGGCATATTTATATAAAACTCTCTCTATATATAAAATCTACATTCATATAATTGTAATGCCATTCCTCTTTCTCTCGACTCCCCAGTGCCCTGCATTTTAATAACCCACACGACTCTGTACCATATATATATTTCTGTACCATCATGGTATGTATATATTAAATATAAAAAAACAGTTCACAGAGTGGTTATTCTTCAATTTCCCCCCGATGACATTGATCTATCACACGTCCCGTCTTCTGCGGTACCGAATGTGATTGTGTTCACAGTCCATCTCTGCTCACAGAGCAGAGCAGAGAGAGAGAGGTCTTTTTTTTTTGCGCGCGCGCGTTTTTTTTCACTCTCCGAATAGACTTAAATAAAGAATTCGATCGCAAATGCGACGACGATCACCGCCGCCGCCACCATCGCCACCATCGCCACCAATTATGAACAATGGAAGTAAAATACAAAACTCAAACCAATCCGTTTGCGGCGGTTCAAGTTGGTTCGCTCGGTCCACGGCGGTCACGTGTCGGATCGCTGGCTTCAAGCCCTGGGTTCTGATGATTGGATAACGCGCGCGTGCAGCTTCAAGACATCATCATCATCACCCGTTGGTCACGCTCAAAGGCCCGCGGTCTGAGCTTGGCTGTGTTTCACTCCAGCGCTGTCCTCGAGACAGCCTGGTCCCTTCACCTGATGAAGGCCCGCTTGTGTTGTGGCCGAAACGTCGTGATTTTTGTTGTTTTAATTTTTTTTTTTTACCCACTACGTGACTTTACCGAATAGAACCAAAGAGTGTGGATCCTTGCAGTCACGAAATCTTCAAATCTAGAATCATCATCACCACCACCACCACATTGATGTTCATCCAGCAGTGGATAGACCGTGGTGGTGGATACACTGAGAGACAGAGAAGAACACGTGGATTAAGTGGTGTTGACGTCACCTCAGCGCTTGTGCCAGGCTAGGTGCACGTTAAGGCCACGTGAAGTGTCTAACGCCCGCCTGCAGGAGGTCACGGGGCAGACCCAGCGGGCTGAATTGAGATGACTGGTAGAAGCACCAGCTGAACCCGCTCGTTGTTGTGAGGGTCGCTCTCCGGTCCTCCGTTGTTGCTGGAGGGCGACTGCCTCCAAGTGCCAAGTAACCTCACAGTGCACCTAGCCTGGCACTGCCCGGTAGCGTCATTCACGAGCCTCCTCCTCCACAGAGGACGATCTTGACACCGCTGGTACCGGTCATTGGCAAGTCCACTCAGCTCCACGTCCTCCTGTACCGCATTGCTCCATCTCTTCTCTAGCCCGTGCCGCGCCCGTTTAGCCCCCTCTATGAAGCCAAACATAAGGTACTTAAGCATGCGGTGGCTGGGCATGCGGGCTGCATGACCCAGCCAGCGCAGCCTTGCCTGAGCTCACCGATGGGACATTGTCCAGATCTTTCGAGGATTTGTGAGCTCCTCACAC
The DNA here is from genome assembly GCF_048934315.1 of Petromyzon marinus. Lineage (NCBI taxonomy): Eukaryota > Metazoa > Chordata > Hyperoartia > Petromyzontiformes > Petromyzontidae > Petromyzon > Petromyzon marinus. The sequence continues at coordinate 167,042 of NW_027423142.1, forward strand.
AATCCAGCCTAGTTAAACCCAGGATTGATTGTAGGCAGGCAAGCCTAAATGTTTCTAACCGGCGACGATGTTCCATTAGAGGGGTCCACGTCTCGCAAGCTTAGAGAAGGGAGGGAATGACCGTGGCCGAGAAGACCCGAAGCTTCGTATGGAGCGACAGACCAGGCAGCTTCCACACAGCTTCCACACAGCGTTAGACAGCTGATGAAAAGATAATGCCGCTCGACTGATTCAGAGTGAGACCTCTGCTTTCAAACCGGAGGTGGTCATAAGCACACTGCACAGGTATGCAACACTCTCCACTCTCTCCACAACTGCCCCATCACCAATGGGGAATTGGGGGAGTGGAGTGTCTGATGGTACAAAATACCCAGGCAGGTGCTTAGTTTTGATGGGGCTGATGGTAAGGCCCAACCTCTTAGTGGCACGCTCCAGTCTCAGCAGCAGCGCCTCCAACTCCTGCTCTGAGTGAGCAGCAATCAGCAGATCATCAGCATACGTAACGTGGTTGATGAACAGTGAGCTCTTGCTTGACCGAACCCAGGCATCAACCAGCCTCCCATTATATCTGTGCCAGATGGAAATTCCTCCGCTACAGCCATCGAAGGCTTCACGAATTACTACGTGGTCAAAATAGATGTTAAATAATGTGTGAGCCAGAGGACATCCCTGTCGCACCCCAAGGTGAGCAGTGAATGGCTCTGACTCCCTGCCACGTAGTTTTACCCGGGCCCACTCACCATCATGAAGGTCCTAATGAGCGTGAGCAGAGGGTCAAGAACTCCGAAAGCACTAAGAACAACCCAAAACCCAGGCCTACTGATGGTATCATAGGCCTTGACCCGGCCAATAAAGCATAGATATAGGTCCTGTAGGAATTCTCTGCACCTCTGCTGAAGCATTCAGACGGAAAATATAGCATCTGTGCAGGACCGCCCTTTCCTGAAACCACATTGGGGTTCCGCTAGCCTCTCATCAGCGTGCTACCTGGCAAGGCGATGTTGAATAATCCTTGCCAGGACCTTTCTGGGCACACTGAGGAGTGAGATGCCCCTGTAGTTGTTACAGTCTGTGCGGTCAGCCTTCTAAAATAGGGAGACCACCAGGGCATCTTTCCAATGCTGTGGAACCCATCCAGTGGTCCAGACTATTATTATGATGTCATATAGGGTAGTATGTGAACACAAACGCCGCCCTCCCTCAGCATTTCGCTTGGGAGATCATCTCTGCCCGGTTCTTTTCCTGGTCTCAGACTCTGGATCGCCTTCAGTACTTCCTCAACAGATGGCACCTCAGCCATCCACTCATAGGGGCTGACTTCTTCCAATATTTGAGGCACCGCAGCCTCAGCAGGGCCATCCCCACTTTGTCCCATGATGTTTTTCAGGCTGAGGGTTTTCCCCTTCCACAAGACCTCACAGAAATGCTCAGAAAAGCTGCAAACCTGTTCCCAGGGGTCGGAGTATGGATCATCGTTCTCTCTCCTAATGATGGAGATAGGTGTGGTGCTCCAACCCGTCTCACGGCTCTCCGAACCTTCGAGCGAAGGCTGCGGTAAACCTCCCCACGTGGGATGCTGTAGCCAATGAGAGTGGGCCTGTCACTTGTTCTCAGCCAGCCTGAACACCTCCTCTGTCAGCAAGGGTCCTTATGGAAGTTTGGACCGCGTACCCAAAGCAGCCATTGCAGCTGCATGAGCCACAGTCCTAAACCTCGCCTATTTCCCCTCGTTATCAGGAGTAGTGGGGGATGATGCCAACCCCGGCCGCAAGCGATGATAAAATTCCCAGTTGCAACTTTCATCAGCTAGCTGAGACCGGGCCAATGTGGGTTTGAATGGGGTCCTGGGTGTACACCCGCTACCGGAGTGAGAGAATGGCAGGCGCATCTTACAGATGACTAGTCGATGGTCAGTGGGCAGATCAGCTCCACGGTAGGTCCTGGTGTCAAGGACATGGGCCTGCATTCACTATTCTGTAACTATATAATCTAGCAGATGTTCTTGCTTGGACCCGGCATGCATCCATGGTGTTGTGTGGATGCGCCAATGCCAGAACAGCGTGTTGGTAATTACCAGCCCATGGGCTGCACAAAGGTCTAGCAGCCTCCTACAATTGTTATTGAGCTGATCTGGCCCATGCCCTCCAATCACTTCAGACCAGGTGCCAGCATCATTACCAACTCGGGCATTGAAGTCACCCAACAAGATGACTCTATCCCGAGGGGCCACTTTAGCCAGCACCTGTGACAGGAGGTCATAGAAGGCATCTGACTAATCGGCCTTGCCTGCATCCCTCCACTGATGTTCCTCTTCAGTGGGGGCATAAGTAACCACCACCATTCCTCCCGTTGATGGGGAGGCGAGCCCACAGTAGCCTGGGGCTTACAGCTTCCCACACCTCACCGCCACGCTCCCACGCACCCTTCATTCTTTTGTTCAGAACACGAGCCACTCCCTGTTGTTTGGCAGTCTCCTGCCCCGAGTAGAGGACAGTCCACCCCTCATGGTGGCAGGAGCAAGAGCCGGTCCACCGGACCTCCTGAATGCCACAGAGATCCAGGCGGTAACGGTCCAGCTCCCGACAGAGGAGTGGCAGCCTCTCCTCCGCAGTGAGCGTTCGAAACACTCCACGTGGTCACCCGCAGTGGCTTTTTTGCTGTTTCTGGAGGAACCCCGAGGGTGAGGATTCAATCTCCTGGCTCCGCCAATTGGGGTTTTGGTCAGGAGTTGTCACAGACGCCTGTCCCCCCGGGGCCTCTGACAAAAGCTTAGCGGGGTAATTTTCACGTGGTCTTGTGCGCTAATTCAATTTAAGGTGGGAGGAGGGGGTTACCAGCCCCTCGCACGCGTCCAGAGCCACCCATTTGGCCGCTGTTTGCCCGACAAGCGCCATGAGGGGGATGGCCACTCGACATTGGCACCACTCACCGCAGCGTTATCGTCCGGCACAAACGAGGAGGGGTGGGGGTTGGTTTTTTTGCCGGACTAACACACACTCACTAACGAAGACAATGATCCCCCGTGTAGCCTTAACAGGTAGGAACAAGTTCTGTTAGCGAGCACCTATGAAGGCCGGAACAATACACGAGAGGAGGGGGGGTGGGAGTCGCCAGCACCACGCCCGACCGTCTTTGTCTTCCCAGTGGCGATGTGTACACACCGCACCAGGTACTCATTTTGAGGCTGAGTCGACCTAGGGGAGGCACAGGACCGGTTCAGATAATCGCCAGTGGGTGTTGACCGTGAGCGGGAATCGAACCCGGGTAGGCCAGTTTCGTAGCGCAGCGTAGCGCTAACCCCTACGCTACCGCTACCCACACACACACACACAAAGACAAAGATCCCCCGTATAGCCTTAACAGACCGTAGGGGCAAGTGCTGTTAGCGAGCAGCACCTACGAAGGCCGGAACGGCACACGAAACGGGTGGGTGGCCAGCACCACGCCCGACCGCCTTTGTCTCCCCAGTGGCGATGTCACATAGACACACACACAGTGACACACAGAGTCACGCACGTGGGTGCTGGATGAGTCACGTGGCGCGTCCTTCTGCCTACCGCAGCAGAAGCGCGGTCCGAATGCGTTTGGGATTCAATCGCTTTTATCGTCTAAAAGGGGTCGTTAGTTCCATCGAATGCGACAAGTTTGCCAATTTCCAGCACGGCTTTTTTAATGGAAATGTAATAAGTTTTGCGATTTAATTGGGTAAGCAGTAGGGGGTGTGTGGTGTCACTGTGTGTGTCACTGTGTGTATGTGTGTGTGTCTCGCTGTCAGTGTGTGTGTGTGTCTCACTGTGTGTATGTGTCACTGTGTGTATGTGTGTGTGTCACTGTGTGTGTGTCACTGTGTGTGTCTCACTGTGTGTGTGTCTCACTGTGTGTGCGTGTCTCACTGTGTGTGTCTCACTGTGTGTATGTGTCACTGTGTGTATGTGTGTGTGTCACTGTGTGTCTCACTGTGTGTGTCTCACTGTGTGTGTGTCTAACTGTGTGTGCGTGTCTCACTGTGTGTGTATCACTGTGTGTATGTGTCACTGTGTGTATGTGTGTGTGTCACTGTGTGTCTCACTGTGTGTGTCTCACTGTGTGTGTGTCTAACTGTGTGTGCGTGTCTCACTGTGTGTGTGTCACTGTGTGTGTGTCACTGTGTGTGTGTCACTGTGTGTGTCTCACTGTGTGTGTGTGTCTCACTGCGTGTGCGTGTCTCACTGTGTGTGTATCACTGTGTGTATGTGTCACTGTGTGTATGTGTGTGTGTCACTGTGTGTCTCACTGTGTGTGTCTCACTGTGTGTGTGTGTAACTGTGTGTGCGTGTCTCACTGTGTGTGTGTCACTGTGTGTGTGTCACTGTGTGTGTGTCACTGTGTGTGTCTCACTGTGTGTGTGTGTCTCACTGCGTGTGCGTGTCTCACTATGTGTGTATCACTGTGTGTATGTGTGTGTCTCACTGTGTGTATGTGTCACTGTGTGTATGTGTGTGTGTCACTGTGTGTGTGTCACTGTGTGTTTCTCACTGTGTGTGTGTATCACTGTGTGTATGTGTGTGTTTCACTGTGCGTGTCTCACTGTGTGTGTGTGTGTCACTGTGTGTATTTGTATCACTGTGTGTATGTGTCACTGTGTGTATGTGTCACTGTGTGTGTGTATGTGTATCACTGAGTGTGTGTCACTGTGTGTGTCTCACTGTGTGTGTGTCTCACTGTGTGTGCGTGTCTCACTGTGTGTGTCTCACTGTGTGTATGTGTCACTGTGTGTATGTGTGTGTGTCACTGTGTGTCTCACTGTGTGTGTCTCACTGTGTGTGTGTCTAACTGTGTGTGCGTGTCTCACTGTGTGTGTATCACTGTGTGTATGTGTCACTGTGTGTATGTGTGTGTGTCACTGTGTGTCTCACTGTGTGTGTCTCACTGTGTGTGTGTCTAACTGTGTGTGCGTGTCTCACTGTGTGTGTGTCACTGTGTGTGTGTCACTGTGTGTGTGTCACTGTGTGTGTCTCACTGTGTGTGTGTGTCTCACTGCGTGTGCGTGTCTCACTGTGTGTGTATCACTGTGTGTATGTGTCACTGTGTGTATGTGTGTGTGTCACTGTGTGTCTCACTGTGTGTGTCTCACTGTGTGTGTGTGTAACTGTGTGTGCGTGTCTCACTGTGTGTGTGTCACTGTGTGTGTGTCACTGTGTGTGTGTCACTGTGTGTGTCTCACTGTGTGTGTGTGTCTCACTGCGTGTGCGTGTCTCACTATGTGTGTATCACTGTGTGTATGTGTGTGTCTCACTGTGTGTATGTGTCACTGTGTGTATGTGTGTGTGTCACTGTGTGTGTGTCACTGTGTGTTTCTCACTGTGTGTGTGTATCACTGTGTGTATGTGTGTGTTTCACTGTGCGTGTCTCACTGTGTGTGTGTGTGTCACTGTGTGTATTTGTATCACTGTGTGTATGTGTCACTGTGTGTATGTGTCACTGTGTGTGTGTATGTGTATCACTGAGTGTGAGTCACTGTGTGTCTCACTGTGTGTGTGTTTCACTGTGTGTGTCACTGTGTGTATGTGTCACTGTGTGTGTCTCACTGTGTGTATGTGTGTATCACTGTGTGTATGTGTCACTGTGTGTATGTGTCGCTGTGTGTATGTGTGTGTTTCACTGTGTGTGTCTCACTGTGTGTGTGTGTGTATCACTGTGTGTGTTTCACGGTGCTCGCTAACAGCACTTGCCCCTACAATCTGTTGAGGCTATACGGGGGATCTTTGTGTTTCACTGTGTGTGTCACTGTGTGTATGTGTGTGTTTCACTGTGTGTGTGTCACACTGTGTGTATGTGTATCACTGTGTGTGTGTCACTGTGTTACGGGTAGCGATAGTGTAGCGGTTAGCGGGCTGCGCTATGAACCTGGCGACCCGGGTTCGATTCCCGCTCACGGCCAACACCAGTGACGATTATCTGAACCGGTCCCGGGCCTCCCCTAGGTCGACTCAGCCTCAAATGAGTACCTGGTGCGGTGTGTAAACATTGCCTTTAGGGAGACAAAGGCGGTCGGGCGTGGTGCTGGCCACCCACCCCCTCGTGTACCGTTCCGGCCTTCATAGGAGCTCGCTAACAGCACTTGCCCCTACAGTCTGTTAAGGCTATATGGGGGATCTTTGTGTGTTTCACTGTGTGTGTGTCACTGTGTGTGTCTCCGAGCCATTCCCTGTACACCTTGGGGAGCGACAGGGATGTCCTCTGGCTCCCACATTATTTAAAATCTATTTCGACCACGTAGTTAGTGAAGCCTTCAATAGCTGTACCGGGGGAATCTCCATTTGGTACAGATATAATGGGAGGCTGATCGATGCCCGGGTGCGGTTAAGGGATGGCTCCCTATTCTCAACCACGTTATGTATGCTGATGATTTGGTAATAGCTGCTCATTCAGAGGAGGAGTTGGAGACGCTGCTGCTGAGACTGGAGCGTGCTACTAAGAGATGGGGCCTTACCATCAGCCCCACCAAAACTAAGCACCTGCCTGGGTATTTTGTACCATCGGACACTACACCCCCACAACTCCCAATCGGTGATGGGGCAGTTGTGGAGAGAGTGGAGAGTTTCCCATACCTGGGCAGTGTGCTTATGACCGGCTCCAGTTGAACAGCAGAGGTCTCACTCCGAATCAGTCGAGCGGTTGCGTAACGCTGTGTGGAAGCTACCTGGTCTGTCGCTCCGCACTAAGCTTCAGGTCTTGTCGGCCACTGTCATTCCCTCCCTTCTCTACGCTTGCGAATCGTGGACCCCCCTAATGAAACATTTAGGCTGGCCTGCCTGCGATCCATCCTGGGTTTAACCAGGCTGGATTGTGTGAGGAGCTCAAAAATCATTGAAAGATCTGGGCAAGGTCCCATCGGTGAGCTTCGGCAGGCAAGGCTGCGTTGGTTGGGTCATGTAGCCCGCATGCCAAGCCACCGCATGCCGAAACAGCTTTTGTTCGGCCGGATCGAGGGGGCTAAACGGGTGCGGCACGAGCTAGAGAAGAGATGGAGTGATGTGGTACAGGAGGACGTGGAGCTGAGTGGACTTGCCGATGACTGGTACCAGCGGTGTCAAGATCGGCCTCTGTGGAGGAGGCTCGTGAAGGATGCTACTGGGCAGTTGGAGGCAGTCGCCCTCCAACAACAACGGAGGGCGGAGGAGCGACGCTCACAACAACGAGCAGAGCGCCGGGTGGCTAAAGCACAGCAAGTTGGCACAGTAGGGGGCACAGGTGGTGCATCAGCCATTCATCTCAGTCAGTCGACCCGTGGCACCTGGGTCTGCCCCGTGACCTCCTGCCCCCGGGCGTTCGACACTTCACGTGGCCTCAGGGTGCACATAGCCTGGCACAAGCGTCGTGGTGACGTCACCGCCACTTAGTGGCGAATGGCGGTTGTTGTTGTGTGTCTCAGGTGTGATGATGATCATCAGGTGTGATGATGATTGCTTGTGTTGCAGTCGAAACGTCGTGAGAATTTCATTGTTTTATGTTTTTATTATTTTATTGTTTCCCTTCTACGTGGTGACTTTACCGAAAGAACTAAGAATATAAAATACGTAATTATCTATGAAGTTATATATAATTATATATTTTAATTCATCTCAAATAAATAACTGGGAAAGTTCCAACATCCATTTCTCTGTTTGTGTGTTGAACTCCTTTCACACCGTACGTAGCCACCCGTGATGTGTGTATGGGGAGGAGGGGGAGGAGGAGAGGGAGGAGGAGAGGGAGGAGGAGAGGGAGGAGAGAGAGGGAGGAGAGAGACCAGACGAGGCCAAGGGATCTCTATAAGGGGCGCGCGCGCGCTGGGGAGGGGGGTGACGGATGAGACCGCGTGGACTGCAGGGAACCGCGGAGATGATAAACAGCAGCGCAGCTGGGGGGGCTGTTGTGGGGGTGGGGGTGGTGGTGGTGGAAGTGGTGGTGGGGGTGGTGGGGGTGGTGGTGGGGGTGGTGGGGGTGGTGGTGGAAGTGGTGGTGGGGGTGGTGGGGGTGGTGGTGCTGGTGAGGGTGGTGGTAGTGGTGGTAGTGGTGGTGAGGGTGGTGGTGGTGAGGGTGGGGGTGCTGGTGGTGGTGGTGCTGGTGGTGGTGCTGGTAGTGGTGGTGGGGCTGGTGGTGGGGGTGGTGGGGGTAATGGTGGTGAGGGTGGTGGTGGTGGGGGTGGTGGTGGAGGTGGTGGTGGTGGGGGTGGTGGTGGTGGTGGTGAGGGTGGTGGTAGTGGTAGTGGTGGTGGGGGTAATGGTGGTGAGGGTGGTGGTGGTGGGGGGGCTATAGCTAAATCCGGCAGAGACAGCTCGCCCGAGAAGCTTGCACTGCACTTGCTGGACACCTGTGAAGGCTACTGGACACCTGTGGACACTACTGAACACCTGTGAAGACTACTGGACACCTGTGGACACTACTGGACACCTGTGAAGGCTACTGGACACCTGTGAAGGCTACTGGACACCTGTGGACACTACTGGACACCTGTGAAGGCTACTGGACAACTGTGGACACTACTGAACACCTGTGAAGACTACTGGACTCCTGTGGACACTACTGGACATCTGTGAACACTACTGGACACCTGTGAAGGCTACTGGACACCGGTGAAGGCTACTGCACACCTGTGAACACTGCTGGACACCTGTGAAGACTACTGCACACCTGTGAACACTACTGGACACCTGTGAAGACTACTGGACTCCTGTGGACACTACTGGACATCTGTGAACACTACTGGACATCTGTGAAGGCTACTGGACACCGGTGAAGGCTACTGGACACCTGAGGACTACTGGACACCTGTGGACACTACAGGACACCTGTGGACACTACTGGACACCTGTGAAGGCTGCTGGACACCTGTGAAGGCTACTGGACACCTGTGAAGACTACTGGACACCTGTGAAGGCTGCTGGACACCTGTGGACACTACTGGACACCTGTGAACACTACTGGACACCTGTGAAGGCTACTGGACACCTGTGAGGACTACTGGACACCTGTGAAGGCTACTGGACACCTGTGTACACTGCTGGACACCTGTGAAGGCTGCTGGACACCTGTGAAGGCTACTGGACACCTGTGAAGGCTACTGGACACCTGTGAACACTGCTGGACACCTGTGAAGGCTACTGGACACCTGTGAACACTACTGGACACCTGTGAACACTACTGGACACCTGTGAACACTACTGGACACCTGTGAAGGCTACTGGACACCTGTGAAGACTACTGGACACCTGTGGACACTACTGGACACCTGTGAAGGTTACTGGACACCTGTGAAGGCTACTGGACACCTGTGAACACTACTGGACACCTGTGAAGACTACTGGACACCTGTGAAGGCTACTGGACATCTGTGAAGGCTACTTGACACCTGTGAAAGCTACTGGACATCTGTGAAGACTACTGGACTCCTGTGAAGACTGCTGGACACCTGTGATGACTACTGGACACCTGTGAAGGCTACTGGACACCTGTGAAGGCTACTGGACACCTGTGAAGACTACTGGACACCTGTGAACACTAATGGACACCTGTGGACACTACTGGACACCTGTGAACGATACTGGACACCGGTGAACACTACTGGACACCTGTGAAGACTACTGGACTCCTGTGGACACTACTGGACACCTGTGAAGGCTACTGGACACCTGTGAAGGCTGCTGGACACCTGTGAACGCTACCGGACACCTGTAAACACTGTTGGACACCTGTGAACACTACTGGACACCTGTGAGGACTACTGGACACCTGTGAAGGCTACTGGACACCTGTGAAGGCTACTGGACACCTGTGAAGACTACTGGACACCTGCGAAGGCTACTGGGCACCTGTGAAGGCTACTGGACACCTGTGAACACTACTGGACACCTGTGAACACTGCTGGACACCTGTGAAGGCTACTGGACACCTGTGAAGGCTACTGGACACCTGTAAACACTACTGGACACCTGTGAAGACTACTGGACATCTGTGAAGGCTACTGGACACCTGTGAAGGCTGCTGGACACCTGTGAAGGCTACTGGACACCTGTGGACACTATTGGACACCTGTGAAGGCTACTGGACACCTGTGAAGGCTACTGGACACCTGTGAAGGCTACTGGACACCTGTAAACACTACTGGACACCTGTGAAGACTACTGGACACCTGTGAAGGCTACTGGACACCTGTGAAGGCTGCTGGACACCTGTGAAGGCTACTGGACACCTGTGGACACTATTGGACACCTGTGAAGGCTACTGGACACCTGTGAAGGCTACTGGACACCTGTGATGACTACTTTAGAAGACTTTATGTGATGTGTTATTTTACCGCGTTTGGTATTACCTTTGAATCTCCGCACCTTTTGAGGAACGCCAGTGAATATATCAATTTCATCCACTTAATGCGGAGCTTATCCAACTTTCTGGTTTTAAGAAAAGTATCCTCCTCATAGAGGTTAGTCAGTTTAACACGTAGGCTTTCACTTACTTCTCATGGAGAGGGGATTTCTTTAAACAAAAGGAAGGAGCAGCAATGGGCTCTCCTTTATCTCCTGCTATAGCAAATCTGTACATGGAAAACTTTGAAATAAGAGCACTTGCCTCGAGCACATTAAAACCATCTTTTTGGCTTAGATATGTGGATGACACTTTGGTTGTCTGGCCACATGGTAAAGATACACTTAATGATTTTCTAAATCATCTCAATGCACAAAACCCGGCCATCCAGTTCACCATGGAAATGGAGGTGAATAACACACTCCCATTCCTAGATATTTTGCTTAGACATGGCCTAAACGGTAAAATAACACACAGCGTTTACAGAAAGCAAACGCACACTGATGCCTATCTGAATGCAGATTCGCATCATCATCCAGCTCAGAAATCCCCTCTTATCAAGACGCTCATACATCGGGCTAAAACAGTGTCAGATGGTGAAAGTCTAGTGAATGAGATCAAACACGTTAAAGAAGCATTACGACAGAATGGCTACAATAATACTTCAATTAAAAGAGCACTGAATGCCAAATCACGATCGCAAAGCAATACTACTGAAAGCAACCAGATTGTTAAAACAATACAAATTCCATATATCTCAGGAGTAACTGACAAATTAGCCCGTGTTTTGCAAAAGCAAAACATTACAGTAAGATTTGGTACAGGACACAAAATTCAAAAACTAGTATCTTGCACTGAAGACGAATTACCTAAATTATCAACAGAAGGTGTATTTCGGATTAATTGTTTTTGTGGCAGATGCTATATTGGACAGACGGGACGTAACATCATAATGAGACTAAAATAACACCAAATAAATATTAAATTATCTCAAACACAACTGTCGGCAGTGGCGGAACATGCTTGTCAACAAGGACACTCAATTGATTATGATAACGTTGAAGTGTTGTGTCAAACTAATTATTACTGGCAAAGACTAATTAGAGAATCCATTGAAATTGAGAGAAACAGAAATAACTTTAATCGCTCCGATAACTACAGGCTTAGTGCGGCTTGGAAGCGTATTATTAAATAATACACATTACAATTCCTTATAGGGGAAACACATACTAATTAAGGGATTACTAACGTAGCATATAATCATAATAACACACATTACAACTAATTACTAATCTACAACTCATTACTAATTATAACCATTGACTGATTACCAATCGATTATATAATTACAATACCCCCCCTCCGCCTCAAATCACTACACCTGATATGAGTTAAATGATGACGTCACCATGCTGCTCTATTTAAGACCGGGAGCAAGTGAGGGCTTTACCATTTATGACGAATTGCCCGATGATGCTGGATGTAATTACCAGCGAAACGTCGTACTCAAACTGTAAATGTTGTGGATTCACTCTTCAACACACCGGTGGGCTAAAGTAGTGAATTATTTGTCTTTTGTCAACGTGACACTTTTTTTGCTGATTGGCCGTGTCGGGTGGTGGAGGGTTACGACACATTTATAAATAACGCGATCTAACCCAAAAACCTTTATCACTACATTATACACTATTATACTACATTATATACTACTACGGTATACACTACTAAACTACATTATATACTACTGCATTACACACTACTATACTACATTGTATACTACTACATTATACACTACTATACCACATTATATACTACTACATTATACACTACTATACTACATTGTATACTACATTATACACTACTAAACTACATTATATACTATATACTACTACATTATACACTACTATACTACATTATATACTACTATGGTATAAACTACTATACTACATTATATAGTGCTAATATACTAGTTCATTATACACTACTATACTACATTATATACTACTTCATTATACACTACTATACTACATTATATACTACTACATTATACACTACTATACTACATTATATAATACTAATATACTACTACATCATACACTACTATACTGCATTATATACTACTAAATACTAATACATATACACTACTATACTACATTATATACTACTATGGTATACACTACTATACTACTATTTACTACTACATTGTACACTACTATAATACTAATATACTACTACATTATGCACTACTATACTAGATTATATACTACTATATACTACTACATTATACACTATACTACATTATGTACTACTATATACTACTACATTATACACTACTATACGACATTATATACTACTACGGTATACACTACTATACTACATTATATACTACTACGGTATACACTACTACACTACATTATATACTACTACACATTATACACTACTATACTACATTATATACTACTACACATTATACACTACTATACTACATTATATACTACTACACATTATACACTACTATACTAAATTATATACTACTACACATTATACACTACTATACTAAATTATATACTACTACACATTATACACTACTATACTACATTTTATACTACTACACATTATACACTACTATATTAAATTATATACTACTACACATTATACACTACTATACTACATTTTATACTACTACACATTATACACTACTATACTACATTGTATAATATATACTACATTATACACTACTATTCTACATTATAAACTACTATATACTACTACATTATACGCTACTATACTACATTATATACTACTATATACTACTACATTTAACACTACCATACTACATTGTATACTACTACATTATACACTACCATACTACATTACACTGTTACATTGTTTTATAGCTTTATTTTGGTGATTCGAAAACATATGGTTAATCTAAATTGTCTTATGGTTGTTGTTGTTGGCTTGCACCACATGGATTTTTGCACGCAGCGTTTTAATACGTGTTTTTTTTTTGCGTGGAATATTTGCTGATTTATTCGAGGATGTTTCTGATACGCGTTGTCGCTTTGGGATGTTCTCTGTGTTAAAATTTTGTTTGGTGCGGGTGCACCCGACTTAAGAGCCGCATGGCTCACAGAGCTGTACCTAATAAATGAAACTTGAAAATGAAATGAAAACTACAACACTAATATATACTACTACACTACTATATACGACTACGTTATACACTACTATACTACATTGTATACTACTATACTACATTATACACTACTATACTACATTATACACTACTATACTACATTATACACTACTATACTACATTGTACACTACTATACTACATTGTATACTACTACATTATACACTACTATACTACATTTGATACAACTATATACTACTACATTATACGCTACTATACTACATTATATACTACTATATACTACATTATACACTACTATACTACATTGTATGCTACTACATTATACACTACTACACTACATTATATACTACTATATACTACAACACTACTATACTGCATTACATACTACTACACTTCTATATGCGACTACATTATATACTACACTACATGATATAGTACTACACTACTATATGCTACGACATCATATACTACACTACATTATATACTACACTACCCTACATTATATGCCACTACAGCACAGGGACTCCTCTACATCCGAACGAGTTAGGTTCGAGGTCTGTTCGTAAATCTATTTGTTCGTAAGTGCAACTTTACTCCCGTCCATTCCAAACGAGTCCTACGGCATGTACCGTATTACTAAACACATGATACACTACTATACTACATTATATACTACTATATACTACTACACTACTGTATACTACGACACCACTAAATACTGCTACACTACATCATGTACTACTAGACTAATATATATACTACTACACTACTATATACTACTACACCACTAAATACTACTACACTACATCAAGTACTACTACACGAATCTACATACTACTACACTACTATATACTACTACGCTATTACATACCACTGGTGCTTCCCGTTCTACAGATGTAGATGCCACTGGTTCTTCATATTCTGAAGATGTAGATGCCACTGGTTCTTCATGTTCTGTAGATGTAGATGGCACTGGTTCCTCATATTCTGCAGATGCCACTGGTTCTTCATATTCTGAAGATGTAGATACCACTGGTTCTTCACGTTCTGCAGATGTAGATGCCACTGGTTCTTCACGTTCTGCAGATGTAGATGCCACTGGTTCTTCACGTTCTGCAGACGTAGATGCCACTGGTTCTTCACGTTCTGCAGATGTAGATGCCACTGGTTCTTCACGTTCTTCAGTTGTAAATGCAACTGGTTCTTCATGTTCTGGAGATGTAGATTCTACCACTGCCATCGATTGCGCGGCGGTTGAACTTACGAATCTCGTTCAGAACTGGACTGTACGGGACAGGGGTTTGTTCGTGTATCTCTGAAAGTTCGTAAGTAGAATGTTCGTGAGTAAAGCAGTGGCCTGTAGTAGTAGTAGTAGCGTCAGCCACCTGTTAAGGGCCGGGTGATTGCGCTCGGTCAACGTAATAACAGAGGCGACGATTCCCCGTCGCCCTGCCGAGCGTAGCCTGGGACGGCCAGTCCAGGTGAAGCCAAGCGCTGATGGTAGCGAGTAGTAGGGGCAGCATCGCCTACGAAGGGCCGAAACTGTGGCACCACGAGGGGAGCTGGCTGGGTGGCCGGCTGGGTGGGTGGGTGGCCAGGTGGGTGGGTGGGCGGTCAGGTTGGTGGGTGGGTGGCCAGGTTGGTGGGTGGGTGGCCAGGTGAGTAGATGGGTGGCCAGGTTGGTGGCTGGGTGGCCAGGTGGGTTGATGGGTGGACAGGTGGGTGGGTGGGCGGTCAGGTTGGTGGGTGGGTGGCCAGGTTGGTGGGTGGGTGGGTGACCAGGTGAGTAGGTGGGTGGTCAGGTTGGTGGCTGGGTGGCCAGGTGGGTTGGTGGGTGGCCAGGTGGGTGGGTGGGTGGCCAGGTGGGTGGGTGGGTGGCCAGGTTGGTGGGTGGGTGGCCAGGTTGGTGGGTGGCCAGGTGGCTGGTTGGCCAGGTGGGTTGGTGGGTGGCCAGGTTGGTGGGTGGGTGGCCAGGTTGGTGGGTGGCCAGGTGCGTGGGGGGGTGGCCAGGTGGGTGGGTGGGTGGCCAGGTGGGTGGGTTGGTGGCCAGGTTGGTGGGTGGGTGGCATGGTTAGTGGGTAGGGTGGCCGGGTGGGTGGCCAGGTGGCTGGGTGGCCAGGTGGGTTGATGGGTGGACAGGTGGGTGGGTGGGCCGTCAGGTTGGTGGGTGGGTGGCCAGGTTGGTGGGTGGGTGGGTGGCCAGGTGAGTAGGTGGGTGGTCAGGTTGGTGGCTGGGTGGCTAGGTGGGTTGGTGGGTAGCCAGGTTGGTGGCTGGGTGGCCAGGTGAGTAGGTGGGTGGCCAGGTGGGTGGGTGGGTGGCCAGGTGGGTGGGTGGGTGGCCAGGTTGGTGGGTGGGTGGCCAGGTTGGTGGGTGGCCAGGTGGCTGGTTGGCCAGGTGGGTTGGTGGATGGCCAGGTTGGTGGGTGGGTGGCCAGGTTGGTGGGTGGCCAGGTGGGTGGGGGGGTGGCCAGGTGGGTGGGTTGGTGGCCAGGTTGGTGGGTGGGTGTCAAGGTTAGTGGGTAGGGTGGCCGGGTGGGTGGCCAGGTGGGTGGGTGGCCAGGTGGGTGGCCAGGTGGGTGGGTGGGTGACAAGGTTAGTGGATTGGTGGCTGGGTGGGTGGCCAGGTGGGTGGGGGGGTGGCCAGGTGGGTGGGTGGGTGGGTAGGTGGCCAGGTGGGTGGGTTGGTGGCCAGGTTGGTGAGTGGGTGGCAAGGTTAGTGGGTAGGGTGGCCGGGTGGGTGGCCAAGTTGGTGAGTGGGTGGCCAGGTGGGTGGCCAGGTTGGTGGGTGGGTGAGTGGCCGGGTGGGTAGCCAGGTTGGTGGGTGGGTGGGTGGCCAGCACCACCACGACCCTGTGCCCTACGTTTTTGTCTCCCCAGTGACATTGTTCATTGCAGCCGAGAGCCAGAAGCGGTTCGCTCACGAGTCCCCGTTAATATTTCTCGTGTGGCCGTGGGTGGCGGTGGTGGCGTGGATTCCGTGGTGTTTGATTGCCTTCATGCAAAGTCACCCACTCTCATTCGGCAGTAATCGAACCTGGGACAAAGATCCCCCGAATAGTCTGCACAACCCCCCACCCCCCTCCCAGCAACGACTCGTTACAGGGATTCGTTGCGTCTCTCTCCCCCCTCTCTCTCTCTCCTCTCTCTATCCCCTCTCCTCTATCCCTCCTCTTCCTATCCCCTCTCCTTTCTCTCTATCTCTCCTCTTTCTATCCCCTCTCCTCTCTCTCTCTCTCCTCTCTCTCCTCTCTCTATCCCCTCTCCTCTATCTCTCCTCTTCCTATCCCCTCTCCTCTCTCTCCTTTCTCTCCATCCACTCTCCTCTATCTCTCCTCTTCCTATCCCCTCTCCTCTCTCTCTATCTCTCCTCTTTCTATCCCCTCTCCTCTCTCTCTCCTTTCTCTCCATCCCCTCTCCTCTATCCCTCCTCTTCCTATCCCCTCTCCTCTCTCTCTCCTTTCTCTCCATCCCCTCTCTCTTTATCTCTCCTCTCTAGTCGCTAACACCCTGGCAGAAATCCGTGCTGTGGCTGGCACAAGACCAGGGCCCTCCAGCCTCCTGCTTGGCTACTCACCACAGAGTCGACCGCTCACTGCTGAGCAATGCAGTGGGGGGGTGGGGGTTGGGGGGGGGGGGTGCCTGGGGTACGGACAGGAGCTCTTCCTGATGGAGCCTCTCGGATGCGTGGCGGAGCTTCGAGCGGGGCGCCACGGCCAGGCGCGGTTCCTGAACGAGGCCCCCCTCGTTCCGGCCTCTTCCAGGGGGGTCAGCGGAGAGAGAGAGAGAGAGGGAGAGAGAGGGACCCCCGGGGCTCAACGCCTCACGTCGGCAGGGACCCCCCCGGCGCGGGGACGGTCTTCCACCTCGTGCAGGCCCCCGCCGCGAGGCCGAAGCGGAAGGCCGCGGCTGAGATCGCCGGCGGCACCGCTAGGGGACACCGCTCCAACGCTCGCCCTCGGGCGAGAAGCTGCTGCGATGACGTCGCTACGCGCCTGAAGCTGGAGGCGCCGGGGGTGATGGAGGCGCCACCACCACTCCCCCCCCCCCCACCCCTCTCTCTCCCACTCGTTCTCCTTCCCGGAGTTGTGCTTCCCGTGGCCACAGCGACTCCGGCAAGCCATTGAGGCTCCGGGACTGCGGGGAGCGTTGCCCCTGAAGAGCGCCCCCCCCCCTCCCCCCCCGAACACAGCTCGCTCCGCACGTGGCCGTGTCAAGGCGCTGAACTCCCGGGAACCTGGCCGACCCTACCGGACACAAAACGAAGAGACCATTTCTCTCCCCCCACCCCCACCACCCACCACCCCAGTGGAAACAAATGTCCAAGTCTCTCCCGTAGCCAAACGCTGCGGTGACCTCCGGTGACCTCCGGTGGAGATTATCGCACTGTTCATAGTTCATAGTTTCATTTATGTTGGTATAGCCCTGTGAGCCATTCGGCTCTTGAATCGGGTGCAACCACAACAAACTAAAACACGAACAAGAAAAACATCTTAGAGTGACTATATGTGACTGTGCAAACAGAAAATCCAGGAAAAAAAACAATCAAAATATTCATGAATTAGCACCGTACACCAACGCTGTGTGCAAAAAATCCCAGTGGGATGCAAGTGAAAATAACAACAACAACCACAAGACAACTAAGATTAAGGCCATCAGTCTAACTCCGTACTACAATAAACAAAAACATGGCCAAACCAAAAAAAACGTTTGCGAAATCACCAAAATAAAAGCCATAAATGCATTGTAACAGTGAT
This sequence comes from Petromyzon marinus, assembly GCF_048934315.1. Classification (NCBI taxonomy): domain Eukaryota; kingdom Metazoa; phylum Chordata; class Hyperoartia; order Petromyzontiformes; family Petromyzontidae; genus Petromyzon; species Petromyzon marinus. The sequence goes on from NW_027423142.1 coordinate 185,280, forward strand.
CGTAGGGACTGTGACCGAATTTTAAACAATAAACTACATAAATAAATTATAACACCAAAATCTAGAGCCATATTTTAGGCCACTGAATAGCAGTGGCAGCTAGGGGTGGTACAACTCCTCTAGAGCAGTTTTGAGTGAAGATCTCATAGGTGGCGATTCAAGTGGCAGTTTATTGGCAATAGCATTCCAGACCCTGGGGGCATCAATAGCAAAAGGCCCTTTCCTGCACGTTGCCATCGGCCGTGTGGCTCAGCCGAACCTGGCCAGGGGCACCAGACTTGGTGCATTTCCTGCGGTGAACCGCCGGTTCCTTCGCTGACAGCGGCTCAAACCCAACGTTCCGCCTTTTTGGGGGGGACATCTTCAGGAAACTGGGGGGGTGGTGGTGGTGGTGGTGGTGCCGCCTTTACCTGGCTAACAGGCGTCGTGACCTCGCCGTCTTCGCCCGTGCTCAGGCGAAGGCGGCGGGGTACAGGACGAGTCAAAAGACGCCGCCGCAAGGTGACACTGGGCGGCTGCCTCCGGTGTTCAGGGGCCTGCTCAAGGCGCGGCTCCGGCTGGAGCACGCCACGTGACACACACACGCGTGTGTCACGTGACGTGACACACGCACGCGTGTGTCGTGCCACGTGACACACACACGTGCCGGTGATGTGAGACGTGTCGTCTTCCTCGGACGCTGGGGAGCCGGACAAGCCCCCCCCTCTCTCTCTCTCTGTGTACCAGCGTGGACGGCACCCTCCTCGTGTTCACGTTCTGAAGCGCTCGCTCGTCAACGTGGTGCACGCGGTGAACACCACAACCATCAACCATCACAACAACCACCACCACAACCACCACCATCAATCATCACCACCACAACAACCACCATCAACCATCACAACAACCACCACCACAACCACAACCACCACCATCAACCATCACAAAAACCACCACCACATCCACCACCACAACCACAACCACCACCACCACAACCACCACCACAACCACCATCACAACAACCACCACCACAACCACCACCACCATCAACCATCACAACAACCACCACCACATCCACCACCACCACAACCACCACCACAACCATCACAACCATCACAATCACCACAACCACCACCACAACCACCACCACAACCACCACCACCATCATCAATCATCACCACCACCACAACCACCACCACCACAACCACCACCACCACAACCACCACCACCACAACTACCACCACCACCACAACCACCACAACCACCACCACCACAACCACCACCACCACCACAACCACCACCACAACCACCACCACCACAACCACCACCACAACCACCACAACCACCACCACCACCACAACCACCACCACAACCACCACCACCACAACAACCACGACCACCACAACCACCACCACCACCACAACAACCACCACAACCACCACCACCACAACAACCACCACCACCACAACCACCACCACAACAACCACCACCACCACAACCACCACAACAACCACCACCACCACAACCACCACAACCACCACCACCACCACAACAACCACCACCACAACAACCACCACCACCACAACCACCACCACCACAACCACCACCACCACAACAACCACCACCACCACCACAACCACGTGGCTTTTATTTCGTGTCGTGCGCGGCGCATTTAGCGCCACAGCGCGTGGATTTGCAGCGCCTCTTATTTGTGTTGCTGGTGACTCTGAAGTTCGTATCGCAATCGGCTCCAGCGCTGTTGCTGCTGGCGGCAATAAAAGTTCTTTAAGAAGTAAAACAGTTTCTGCACTCTCTCTGCACACTCTCTCTCTCACACTCTCTCTCTGCACACTCTCTCTGCACTCTCTCTCTCTGCACACTCTCTCTCACACTCTCTCTCTCTCTGCACACTCTCTCTGCACACTCTCTCTCTCTGCACACTCTCTCTCTCTGCACACTCTCTCTCTCTGCACACTCTCTCTGCACACTCTCTCTCTGCACACTCTCTCTCTCTCTGCACTCTCTCTCTGCGAACTCTCTCTCTGCACACTCTCTCTCTGCACTCTCTCTCTCTCTCTGCACACTCTCTCTGCACACTCTCTCTCTCTGCACACTCTCTCTGCACACTCTCTCTCTCTCTCTGCACACTCTCTCTCTGCACACTCTCTCTGCACACTCTCTCTCTGCACACTCTCTCTGCACTCTCTCTCTCTCTGCACACACTCTCTCTCTGCACACTCTCTCTGCACACTCTCTCTCTGCACTCTCTCTGCACACTCTCTCTCACTCTCTCTCTGCACACTCTCTCTGCACACTCTCTCTCTGCACACTCTCTCTGCACACTCTCTCTGCTCTCTCTCTGCACACTCTCTCTCTGCACACTCTCTCTCTGCACTCTCTCTCTGCACTCTCTCTCTGCACACTCTCTCTGCACACTCTCTCTCTGCACACTCTCTCTGCACACTCTCTCTCACTCTCTCTCTGCACACTCTCTCTGCACACTCTCTCTCTCTGCACACTCTCTCTCTGCACACTCTCTCTGCACACTCTCTCTGCACTCTCTCTCTCTGCACATTCTCTCTGCACACTCTCTCTCTGCACTCTCTCTCTCTCTCTGCACACTCTCTCTCTGCACACTCTCTCTCTGCACACTCTCTCTCACTCTCTCTCTCTCACTCTCTCTCTCTCTCTGCACACTCTCTCTCTGCACACTCTCTCTGCACACTCTCTCTGCACACTCTCTCTGCACAATCTCTCTCTGCACACTCTCTCTGCACTCTCTCTGCACATTCTCTCTGCACACTCTCTCTCTGCACACTCTCTCTATCTCTCTCTCTGCACACTCTCTCTGCACACTCTCTCTGCACACTCTCTCTCTGCACACTCTCTCTGCACACTCTCTCTCTCTCTCTATCTCTCTCTCTGCACTCTCTCTCTCTGCACTCTCTCTGCACTCTCTCTGTGCACATTCTCTCTCTCTGCACTCTCTCTCTATCTCTCTCTCTCTGCACACTCTCTCTCTGGACACACTCTCTCCCTGCACACTCTCTCTCTCTCACTCTCTCTCTCTGCACATTCTCTCTGCACACTCTCTCTCTCTCTGCACACTCTCTCTCTGCACTCTCTCTCTCTGCACACTCTCTGCACACTCTCTCTCTCTCTCTGCACACTCTCTCTCTCTCACTCTCTCTCTCTGCACTCTCTCTCTCTGCGCACTCTCTCTCTGCACACTCTCTCTGCACTCTCTCTCTCTCTGCACACTCTCTCTGCACACTCTCTCTCTCTGCACACTCTCTCTGCACACTCTCTCTCTCTGCACACTCTCTCTCTGCACACTCTCTCTGCACACTCTCTCTCTCTCTGCACACTCTCTCTGCACTCTCTCTCTCTGCACACACTCTCTCTCTGCACACTCTCTCTGCACACTCTCTCTCTGCACTCTCTCTGCACACTCTCTCTCACTCTCTCTCTGCACACTCTCTCTGCACACTCTCTCTCTCTGCACACTCTCTCTGCACACTCTCTCTGCTCTCTCTCTGCACACTCTCTCTCTGCACACTCTCTCTCTGCACTCTCTCTCTGCACTCTCTCTCTGCACACTCTCTCTGCACACTCTCTCTCTGCACACTCTCTCTGCACACTCTCTCTGCACACTCTCTCTCACTCTCTCTCTGCACACTCTCTCTGCACACTCTCTCTCTCTGCACACTCTCTCTCTGCACACTCTCTCTGCACACTCTCTCTGCACTCTCTCTCTGCACATTCTCTCTGCACACTCTCTCTCTGCACTCTCTCTCTCTCTGCACACTCTCTCTCTGCACACTCTCTCTCTGCACACTCTCTCTCACTCTCTCTCTCTCTGCACACTCTCTCTCTGCACACTCTCTCTGCACACTCTCTCTGCACACTCTCTCTGCACAATCTCTCTCTGCACACTCTCTCTGCACTCTCTCTCTGCACATTCTCTCTCTGCACACTCTCTCTATCTCTCTCTCTGCACACTCTCTCTGCACACTCTCTCTGCACACTCTCTCTCTGCACACTCTCTCTGCACACTCTCTCTCTCTATATCTCTCTCTCTGCACTCTCTCTCTGCACTCTCTCTGCACTCTCTCTGTGCACATTCTCTCTCTCTGCACTCTCTCTCTATCTCTCTCTCTCTGCACACTCTCTCTCTGGACACACTCTCTCCCTGCACACTCTCTCTCTCTCACTCTCTCTCTCTGCACATTCTCTCTGCACACTCTCTCTCTGCACACTCTCTCTGCACTCTCTCTCTCTGCACACTCTCTGCACACTCTCTCTCTCTCTGCACACTCTCTCTCTCTCTGCACTCTCTCTCTGCGCACTCTCTCTCTGCACACTCTCTCTCTGCACTCTCTCTCTCTGCACACTCTCTCTGCACACTCTCTCTCTCTGCACACTCTCTCTGCACACTCTCTCTCTGCACACTCTCTCTCTCTGCACACTCTCTCTGCACTCTCTCTCTCTGCACACACTCTCTCTCTGCACACTCTCTCTGCACACTCTCTCTGCACACTCTCTCTGCACTCTCTCTCTGCACTCTCTCTGCACACTCTCTCTCACTCTCTCTCTGCACACTCTCTCTGCACACTCTCTCTCTGCACACTCTCTCTGCACACTCTCTCTGCTCTCTCTCTGCACACTCTCTCTCTGCACACTCTCTCTCTGCACTCTCTCTCTGCACTCTCTCTCTGCACACTCTCTCTGCACACTCTCTCTCTGCACACTCTCTCTGCACACTCTCTCTCACTCTCTCTCTGCACACTCTCTCTCTGCACACTCTCTCTCTGCACACTCTCTCTCTGCACACTCTCTCTGCACACTCTCTCTGCACTCTCTCTCTCTGCACATTCTCTCTGCACACTCTCTCTCTCTGCACTCTCTCTCTCTCTCTGCACACTCTCTCTCTGCACACTCTCTCTCTGCACACTCTCTCTCACTCTCTCTCTCTCTCTGCACACTCTCTCTCTGCACACTCTCTCTGCACACTCTCTCTGCACACTCTCTCTGCACACTCTCTCTGCACTCTCTCTCTGCACATTCTCTCTGCACACTCTCTCTCTGCACACTCTCTCTCTATCTCTCTCTCTGCACACTCTCTCTGCACACTCTCTCTGCACACTCTCTCTCTGCACACTCTCTCTGCACACTCTCTCTCTCTGCACTCTCTCTCTCTGCACTCTCTCTGCACTCTCTCTGTGCACATTCTCTCTCTCTGCACTCTCTCTCTATCTCTCTCTCTCTGCACACTCTCTCTCTGGACACACTCTCTCCCTGCACACTCTCTCTCTCTCACTCTCTCTCTCTGCACATTCTCTCTGCACACTCTCTCTCTCTCTGCACACTCTCTCTCTCTCTGCACTCTCTCTCTCTCTGCACACTCTCTGCACACTCTCTCTCTCTCTGCACACTCTCTCTCTGCACACTCTCTCTCTGCACACTCTCTCTCTGCACACTCTCTCTCTGCACACTCTCTCTCTGCACACTCTCTCTCTCTCTGCACATTCTCTCTCTGCACACTCTCTCTCTCTCCCTGCACAATCTCTCTCTGCACTCTCTCTCTCTGCACACTCTCTCTCTGCACACTCTCTCTCTGCACACTCTCTCTCTGCACTCTCTCTCTCTCTGCACACTCTCTCTCTGCACACTCTCTCTCTCTGCACACTCTCTCTCTGCACACTCTCTCTGCACAATCTCTCTCTGCACACTCTCTCTGCACAATCTCTCTCTCTGCACTCTCTCTCTGCACACTCTCTCTCTGCACACTCTCTCTCTCTGCACACTCTCTCTCTATCTCTCTCTCTGCACACTCTCTCTCTGCACACTCTCTCTCTGCACACTCTCTCTCTGCACACTCTCTCTCTGCACACTCTCTCTCTCTGCACACTCTCTCTCTGCACACTCTCTCTCTCTGCACACTCTCTCTCTGCACTCTCTCTCTCTCCCTGCACACTCTCCCTGCACTCTCTCTCTGCACTCTCTCTATCTCTCTCTCTGCACTCTCTCTCTCTGCACTCTCTCTCTCTCTGCACACTCTCTCTCTGCACACTCTCTCTGCACACTCTCTATCTATTTCTCTCTCTGCACACTCTCTCCCTGCACACTCTCTCTCTCTGCACACTCTCTCTCTCTGCACTCTCTCTCTGCACTCTCTCTCTGCACTCTCTCTCTCTATCTCTCTCTCTCTGCACTCTCTCTCTGCACTCTCTCTCTGCACTCTCTCTCTCTGCACTCTCTCTCTGCACACTCTCTCTGCACTCTCTCTCTCTGCACTCTCTCTCTGCACACTCTCTCTGCACTCTCTCTCTGCACTCTCTCTCTGCACACTCTCTCTGCACTCTCTCTCTGCACACTCTCTCTGCACTCTCTCTCTGCACACTCTCTCTGCACTCTCTCTCTGCACTCTCTCTCTGCACACTCTCTCTCTCTGCACACTCTCTCTCTGCACACTCTCTCTCTGCACACTCTCTCTCTGCACACTCTCTCTCTGCACACTCTCTCTGCACACTCTCTCTCTGCACACTCTCTCTGCACACTCTCTCTCTGCACACTCTCTCTCTGCACACTCTCTCTGCACACTCTCTCTCTGCACACTCTCTCTGCACACTCTCTCTGCACACTCTCTCTCTCTGCACACTCTCTCTGCACACTCTCTCTGCACACTCTCTCTCTCTATCTCTCTCTGCACACTCTCTCTCTGCACTCTCTCTGCACTCTCTCTGCACTCTCTGCACTCTCTCTCTGCACACTCTCTCTCTGCACTCTCTCTCTGCACACTCTCTCTCTCTCTCTCTGCACACTCTCTCTCACTCTCTCTCTCTGCACTCTCTCTCTGCACACTCTCTCTCTGCACACTCTCTCTCTCTCTCCCTGCACAATCTCTCTCTCTCTGCACACTCTCTCTCTCTGCACACTCTCTCTCCCTGCACACTCTCTCTATCTCTCCTTTTTTTGACGATCAGCGGGAGCTAGGAGGTGCTCGGTTTAGTCGGCACTTTGCTGCGTTCATCATTTCGTTTTTTTGTGTGTTTTTTTAATTCCCAATTGATTTGCTTTATGTGCTGCTCCCCCCCACCCCCACCCCCACGCCCTTTTAAATTGAAAGATTTCACGTGTTTAACCATTGTGCAACAAAATCAGTCTGTGCTACTTTCTTCGTAGACACAAACATCAAGGGTTGAAGAATCACGCTCTGCTCCACCCACTTACTCATTCCATATCTCTCTACCCACCTCTCTCTACCCCCCGTCTCTCTCTCTACCCCCTCTCTCTCTACCCCCCCGTCTCTCTCTCTACCCCCCTCTCTCTACCCCCGTCTCTCTCTCTACCCCCTCTCTCTCTACCCCCCGTCTCTCTCTCTACCCCCTCTCTATCTACCCCTCTCTCTCTCTACCCACCTCTCTCTCTACCCCTCTCTCTACCTCTCTCTCTCTCTACCCCCTCTCTCTACCCCCTCTCTCTACCCCCCTCTCTCTACCCCCCGTCTCTCTCTCTCTCTACCCCTCTCTCTACCCTCTCTCTCTACCCCCTCTCTCTGTACCCCCTCTCTCCCTACCCCCTCTCTCTCTACCCCAACCCTCTCTACCCTCTCTCTCTACCCCCTCTCTCTCTACCCCCTCTCTCTCTCTCTACCCCCCCTCTCTCTACCCCCTCTCTCTCTCTCTCTACGCCCCCTCTCCCAACCCCCTCTCTCTCTCTCTACCCCCTCTTTCTCTACCCCCCTCTCTCTCTACCCCCTCTCTCTCTCTCTACCACCCCTCTCTCTACCCTCTCTCTATACCCCCTCTCTCTGTACCCCCTCTCTCTCTACCCCCTCTCTCTCTACCCCAACCCTCTCTACCCCCTATCTCTACCCCCCTCTCTCTCTACCCCCCTCTCTCTCTACCCCCTCTCTCTCTCTACCCCCTCTCTCTCTCTACCCCCACCCTCTCTACCCCCTATCTCTACCCCCCTCTCTCTCTACCCCCCCTCTCTCTCTCTACCCCCTCTCTCTCTATCCCCTCTCTCTGTACCCCCCTCTCTCTACCCCCTCTCTCTCTCTCTCTACCCCAACCCCCTCTACCCCCTCTCTCTCTCTACCCCCTCTCTCTCTCTACCCTCTCTCTCTCTACCCCCTCTCTCTCTCTACCCCCTCTCTCTCTCTCTACCCCCTCTCTCTCTTCCCCCTCTCTCTCTCTCTATCCCCTATCTCTGTACCCCCTCTCTCTCTACCCCCCCTCTCTCTCTACC
>NW_027423143.1:0-20000 GCF_048934315.1 Petromyzon marinus
TGGGTGGGTGGGTGAGTGGGTGAGTGGGTGGGTGGGTGAGTGAGTGAGTGGGTGAGTGACTGGGTGAGTGAGTGGGTGGGTGAGTGGGTGAGTGAGTGAGTGGGTGGGTGAGTGAGTGAGTGGGTGAGTGGGTGAGTGAGTGGGTGGGTGAGTGAGTGAGTGAGTGGGTGAGTGGGTGAGTGGGTGAGTGGGTGGGTGAGTGAGTGAGTGGGTGGGTGGGTGGGGTGAGTGAGTGAGTGGGTGAGTGAGTGAGTGGGTGAGTGAGTGGGTGGGTGAGTGGGTGAGTGGGTGGGTGAGTGGGTGGGTGGGTGGGTGAATGAGTGAGTGGGTTGGTGGGTGGGTGGGTGAGTGAGTGGGTGGGTGAGTGGGTGGGTGAGTGGGTGGGTGAGTGAGTGAGTGGGTGGGTAGGTGGGTGGGTGAGTGAGTGGGTGGGTGAGTGAGTGGAGTGGTGAGTGAGTGAGTGGGTGAGTGGGTGAGTGAGTGGGTGAGTGGGTAAGTGGGTGGGTGAGTGGGTGAGTGAGTGGGTGAGTGGGTGGTGGGTGGGTGAGTGGGTGAGTGAGTGAGTGGGTGAGTGAGTGGGTGGGGTGTGGTGGGTGGGTAAGTGAGTGGGTGAGTGAGTGAGTGGGTGAGTGAGTGAGTGGGTGAGTGGGTGAGTGAGTGAGTGAGTGGGTGAGTGGATGAGTGAGTGAGTGGGTGAGTGGGTGGGTGAGTGGGTGAGTGAGTGGGTGAGTGAGTGGGTGGGTGGGTGGGTGAGTGAGTGGGTGAGTGAGTGGGTGGGTGAGTGGGTGGGTGAGTGAGTGAGTGGGTGGGTGAGTGAGTGAGTGAGTGGGTGAGTGAGTGAGTGGGTGAGTGATTGGGTGAGTGAGTGGGTGACTGAGTGGGTGACTGAGTGGGTGACTGAGTGAGTGAGTGGCTGAGTGAGTGAGTGGGTGAGTGGGTGGGTGAGTGGGTGAGTGGGTGAGTGAGTGGGTGGGTGGGTGGGTGAGTGACTGAGTGAGTGACTGAGTGAGTGACTGAGTGACTGAGTGACTGAGTGAGTGAACAATCCGCTCACAATCCACCGTGCCTCCTTCACACCCCCTCCCCCCGCTCTCCCTCACCCTCCATAGCCTCGGCCACCCGTCAAGGAACGTGGAAAGGGCCGAGGGGCCAGCGCTTGCTCCCTACGTCAGCTGGAAGTCCGAGTTCGAGACCTGGGTCTGGGGTTCGACTCACTCGAGGTGATATTCTTCCGCTACTGTAGCGGTTCCTGCTCCCGTCAGCTATCGAATCACGACCAGGCGATCCGTAACCTTCTGTCCAGATCACACAGGTATTTAGTCACTCAGTCAGTCACTCACTCAGTCACTCAGTCACTCAGTCACTCAGTTACTCACCACCCACTCATCCAGTCACTCACCCACTCACTCACTCACTCAGACACTCACTCACTCAGTCACTCACCCACTCACTCACTCAGACACTCACTCACTCAGTCACTCACCCACTCACTCACTCAGACACTCACTCAGTCACTCAGTTAGTCACTCACTCACTCACTCAGTTAGTCACTCAGTCAGTCACTCAGTCACTCACTCAGACACTCACTCACTCACTCATACACTCACTCATTCACTCACTCACTCAGACACTCACTCATTCACTCAGTCACTCACTCAGTCACTCACTCACTCAGTTAGTCACTCAGTCACTCACTCACTCACTCAGACACTCACTCAGTCACTCAGTCACTCACTCAGTCAGTCACTCGCTCAGTCAGTCAGTCACTCACTCAGTCAGACACTCACTCAGTCACTCACTCACTCAGACACTCACTCAGTCACTCAGTCACTCACTCAGTCACTCACTCACTCACTCAGACACTCACTCACGCACTCAGACACTCACTCAGTCACTCAGTCAGCCACTCACTCATCCACCCACCCACTCACCCAGTCACTCACCCACTCAGTCACTCGCTCAGTCAGTCACTCACTCACTCAGACACTCACTCAGACACACACTCACTCACTCAGACACTCAGTCACTCACTCACTCAGTCACTCACTCACTCAGTCACTCACTCAGTCACTCACTCACTCAGACACTCACTCATTCACTCAGTCACTCACTCAGTCACTCACTCACTCAGTCACTCAGACACTCACTCACTCACTCAAACACTCACTCACTCAGACACTCACTCACTCACTCAGACACTCACTCACTCAGACACTCACTCAGACACTTACTCACTCACTCAGACACTCACTCACTCAGACACTCACTCAGACACACACTCACTCACTCAGACACTCATTCACTCACTCACTCAGTCACTCACTCAGACACTCACTCACTCAATCAACCACTCCGTCTCTCACTCAATCAGCAACTCACTCTAACCCAAAAAGTACCATCCAGACTAACAGGGACCTACCGAAACTGACAATACAGACCCAATACAGACTCACAGAGACACACAGAGACGCACAGAGACTCACAGAGACACACAGAGACTCACAGAGACTCACAGAAACTCACAGAGACAAACAGAGACTCACAGAGACACACAGAGACTCACAGAGACTCATAGAGACTCACAGAGACACACAGAGACCCACAGAGACTCACAGAGACACTCACAGAGACTCACAGAGACCCACAGAGACTCACAGAGACTCACAGAGACTCACAGAGGCACACAGAGACTCAAAGAAACACACAGAGACCCACAGAGACTCCTACACAGAGACTAACAGAGACCCACAGAGACTCACAGAGACTCACAGAGACCCACAGAGACACACAGAGGCACACAGAGACTCAAAGAAACACACAGAGACCCACAGAGACTCCTACACAGAGACTAACAGAGACCCACAGAGACCCACAGAGACACACAGAGACTCAGAGACCTACAGAGACTTACTGAGACTCACAGAGACACACAGAGACTCACAGAGACCCACAGAGACACACATACACTCACAGAGACTCAAAGAGACACACAGAGACACACAGAGACTCACAGAGACTCACAGAGACCCACAGAGACTCACAGAGACACACAGAGACTCACAGAGACTCACAGAGACCCACAGAGACTCACAGAGACACACAGAGACCCACAGAGACCCACAGAGACTCACAGAGACACACAGAGACCCACAGAGACTCACAGAGACTCACAGAGACACTCACAGAGACACACAGAGACCCACAGAGACTCACAGAGACTCACAGAGACCCACAGAGACACACAGAGGCACACAGAGACTCAAAGAAACACACAGAGACCCACAGAGACTCCTACACAGAGACTAACAGAGACTCACAGAGACCCACAGAGACACACATACACTCACAGAGACTCAAAGAGACACACAGAGACCCACAGAGACTTCTACACAGAGACTAACAGAGACCCACAGAGACTCACAGAGACACACAGAGACTCACAGAGACTCACAGAGACACACAGAGACTCACAGAGACCCACAGAGGCACACAGAGACTAACAGAGACCCACAGAGACTCACAGAGACCCACAGAGACACACAGACACTCACAGAGACTCACAGAGACTCACATAGACACACAGAGACCCACAGAGGCACACAGAGACTAACAGAGACCCACAGAGACTCACAGAGACCCACAGAGACACACAGACACTCACAGAGACTCACAGAGACACACAGACACCCACAGAGACACACAGAGACTCACAGAGACTCACAGACACCCATAGAGACACATAGAGACACATAGAGACTCACAGAGACACACAGAGACACACAGAGACTCATAGAGACTCAGATAGACCCACAGAGTCTCACACACAGAGACCCATAGAGACTCACAGAGACCCCCAGAGACTCACAGAGACCCACATAGACTCACAGAGACCCACAGAGACTCACAGAGACCCACAGAGACTCACAGAGACCCACATAGACTCACAAAGACCCACAGAGACTCACAGAGACCCACAGAGACCCACAGCGACTCACAGAGAGTCACAGAGACCCAAAGAGACTCACACAGACCCACAGACACGCACAGAGACCCACAGAGACCCACAGAGACTCACAGAGACTCAAAGAGACCCACAGAGGCTCACAGAGACCCACAGAGAACCACAGAAACTCACACACAGACGCACAGAGACTCACAGAGACACAAACAGACCCATAGAGATCCACAGAGACTCACAGAGACCCACAGAGACCCACAGAGACTCGCAGAGAACCACAGAGACACAAACAGACCCATAGAGACCCACAGACACCCACAGAGACTCACAGAGACCCACAGAGACACCCACAGAGACACCAACAGAGACCCACAGAGACTCACAGACACCCACAGAGACACCCACAGAGACACCAACAGAGACCCACAGAGACTCACAGACACTCACAGAGACCCACAGAGACTCACAGACACCCACAGACACCCACAAAGACACACAGAGACCCACAGACACCCACAGACACCCACAGAGACACACAGACACCCACAGACACCCACAGAGACACCAACAGAGACACTCAGTCACTCACTCACTCACTCAGTCACTCACTCAGACACTCACTCACTCACTCAACCACTCCGCCTCTCACTCAATCAGCAACTCACTCAGACCCAAAAAGTACCATCCAGACCCACAGGGACCCACCGAAACTGACAATACAGACCCAATACAGACTCACAGAGACACACAGAGACTCACAGAGACTCACAGAGACACACAGAGACCCACAGAGACTCACAGACACTCGCAGAGACACACAGAGAATCACAGAGACACACAGAGACACACAGAGACTCACAGAGGCTCACAGAGACTCACAGAGACACACAGAGACCCACAGAGACTCACAGAGACACACAGAGACCCACAGAGACACACAGAGACACACAGAGACCCACAGAAACACACAGACACTTATAGAGACTCACAGAGACTCACAGAGACACACAGAGACACACAGAGACTCACAGAGACTCACAGAGACACAGAAACTCACAGAGACACACAGAGACACACAGAGACTCACAGAGACACACAGAGGCCCAGAGAGTCTCACAGAGACTCACAGACACCCACAGAGGCCCACATAGACTCACAGAGCCTCACAGGGACTCACAGAGACACACAGAGACTCACAGAGACTCACTGAAACTCACAGAGACTCACAGAGACTCACAGAGACACACAGAGACTCATAGAGACTCACAGAGACAGACAGCGACTCACAGATACTCACAGAGACTCACAGAGACCCACAGAGACTCACAGAGACTCATAGAGACACACAGAGACACACAGAGACTCACAGCGACACTCACAGAGACACAGAGACTCACAGAGACCCACAGAGTCCCACAAAGACTCACAGAGACACACAGAGACACCAACAGAGACCCACAAAGACACCCACAGACACTAACAGAGACCCACAGAGACTCACAGACACTCACAGAGACCCACAGAGACACACACAGAGACCCACAGAGACTCACAGACACTAACAGAGACCCACAGAGACTCACAGACACTAACAGAGACCCACAGAGACTCACAGACACTCACAGAGACCCACAGAGACACACACAGAGACCCACAGAGACTCACAGACACTAACAGAGACCCACAGAGACTCACAGACACTAACAGAGACCCACAGAGACTCACAGAGACCCACAGACACCCACAGAGACACACAGAGACAGACAGACACCCACAGACACACACAGAGACACACATACACACACACAGACTCACAGACACCCACAGAGTCCCACAGAGACTCACAGAGACCCAAAGAGACACACAGAGACTCACAGAGACTCACAGAGACTCACAGACACCCAAAGAGACACACAGAGACTCACAGAGACACACAGAGACTCACAGAGATCCACAGAGACACACACAGAGACACACACAGAGACTCACAGACACCCACAGAGACACCCACAGACACTCACAGACACCCACAGAGACACCCACAGAGACACCCACAGAGACACCCACAGAGACCCACAGAGACACACAGACACCCACAGAGACACCCACAGAGACTCACAGAGACACACAGAGACACCCATAGAGACACCCACAGAGACCCACAGAGACACCCACAGAGACTCAAAGACACCCACAGAGACACACAGACACCTACAGAGACAACCACAGAGACACCCACAGAGACAGCCACAGAGACTCACAGACACCCACAGATACTCACAGACACCCACAGAGACTCACAGAGACCCACAAACACCCACAGAGACACACAGGCACCCACAGACACACACAGAGACACACAGACACACACAGAGACACCCACAGAGACCCACAGACACCCACAGAGACCCACAGAGACCAACAGAGACTCACAGACACCCACAGAGACACACAGAGAGACCAACAGAGACCCACAGAGACACCCACAGACACTCACAGAGACTCACAGAGACTAACAGAGACTCACAGACACTTACAGACACCCAAAGAGACCCACAGAGACACCCACAGAGACCCACAGAGACACCCACAGAGACCCACAGAGACCCACAGAGACCCACAGAGAATCAAAGACACTCACAGATACCCACAGAGACACACAGACACCCACAGAGACACACAGAGACTCACAGAGACCCACAGAGACTCACAGAGACACACAGAGATTCACAGAGAATCACAGAGACCCCCAGAGTCTCACATACACCCACAGACACCCACAGAGACACCCACAGACACTCACAGATACCCACAGAGACAGGCACAGAGACACACAGAGACCCACAGAGACTCACAGACACCCACAGAGACCCACAGAGACTCACAGACACCCACAGAGACCCACAAAGACACACACAGAGACCCACAGAGACACCCACAGACACTCACACAGACCCACAGAGACTCACAGAGACCCACAGACACACACAGAGACACACACAGAGACCCACAGCGACTCACAGACACCCACAGACACTCACAGATACCCACAGAGACACACAGAGACACCCACAGAGACACCCACAGAGACACACAGAGACCCACAGAGACTCACAGACACCCACAGAGACACACAGCGACACTCACAGAGACACCCACAGAGACACACAGAGACCCACAGAGACTCACAGACACCCACAGAGACAGGCACAGAGACACACAGAGACCCACAGAGACTCACAGACACCCACAGAGACTCACAGACACCCACAGAGACACACAGCGACACTCACAGAGACACCCACAGAGACTCACAGACACGCACAGAGACTCACAGAGACTCACAGACACCCACAGACACCCACAGAGACACCAACAGAGACCCACAGAGACTCACAGAGACACACAGACACCCACAGAGACACACAGAGACTCACAGAGACACACAGAGACCCACAGAGACTCACAGAGACACACAGAGACCCACAGACACCCACAGAGACCCACAGACACACACAGAGACACACAGACACCCACAGACACACACAGAGACTCACAGAGACACACAGAGACCCACAGACACCCACAGACACCCACAGAGACACACAGAGACCCACAGAGACCCACAGACACCCACAGAGACTCACAGACACCCACAGACACCCACAGAGACTCACAGAGACACACAGAGACTCACATAGACCCACAGAGACTCACAGAGATCCACAGAGACACACACAGAGACTCAGAGACACCCACAGAGACATCCACAGACACTCACAGACACCCACAGAGACTCACAGACACCCAAAGAGACACACAGAGACTCACAGAGACACACAGAGACTCACAGAGATCCACAGAGACACACACAGAGACTCAGAGACACCCACAGAGACATCCACAGACACTCACAGACACCCACAGAGACCCTTAGACACCCACAGAGACACACAGAGACACCCACAGAGACCCAAAGAGACTCACAGAGACCCACAGAGACTCACAGACACCCACAGAGACACACAGAGACACACATAGACCCACAGACACCCATAGAGACTCACAGAGACACACAGAGACACCCACAGAGACACACACAGAGACTCAAAGACACCCACAGAGACTCACAGACACCCACAGACACTCACAGACACCCACAGAGACCCACAGAGACACCCACAGAGACTCACAGACACTCACAGAGACCCACAGAGACACACACAGAGACTCAAAGACACCCACAGAGACTCACAGACACCCACAGAGACACACAGACACCCACAGAGACCCACAGAGACACCCACAGAGACTCACAGACACTCACAGAGACCCACAGAGACACACACAGAGACTCAAAGACACCCACAGAGACTCACAGACACCCACAGACACTCACAGACACCCACAGAGACACCCACAGACAATCACAGAGACCCATAGAGACTCACAGACACCCACAGAGACACACAAAGACTCACAGAGACACACACAGACACCGACAGAGACACCCACAGAGACCCACAGAGACCCACAGAGACACACAGACACCCACAGACACTCACAGACACCCATAGAGACCCAAAGACACCCACAGAGACACACAGAGACACCTACAGAGACCCAAAGAGACTCACAGAGACCCACAGAAACTCACAGACACCCACAGAGACACACAGAGACACCCACAGAGACACACGCAGAGACCCACAGAGACACCCACAAAGACTCACAGACACCCACAGAGACACACAGAGACACCCACAGAGACACCCACAGACACTCACAGAGACCCATAGAGACTCACAGACACCCACAGAGACACACAGAGACACCCACAGAGACCCACAGAGACCCACAGAGACCCACAGATACCCACAGAGACACCCACAGAGACACACAGAGACTCACAGACACCCACAGAGACTCACAGACACCCACAGACACACACAGAGACACCCACAGACACTCACAGAGACCCACAGATACCCACAGAGACACCCACAGAGACACACAGAGACTCACAGACACCCACAGAGACCCACAGAGACCCACAGATACCCACAGAGACACCAACAGACACTCACAGACACCCACAGAGACACACAGAGACTCACAGAGAAACACAGAGACTCACAGAGATCCACAGAGACACACACAGAGACTCACAGAGACCCACAGAGACACACAGACACCCAAAGAGACACACAGAGACTCACAGAGAAACACAGAGACTCACAGAGATCCACAGAGACACACACAGAGACTCACAGAGACCCACAGAGACCCACAGAGACTCACAGACACTCACATAGACCCAAAGAGACTCACAGAGACTCACAGACACTCACATAGACCCACAGAGACACCCACAGAGACAGCCACAGAGACTCACAGACACCCACAGACACTCACAGACACCCACACACACACACAGAGACACACACACACATACACAGACACTCACAGACACCCATAGAGACGCACAGAGACCCACACACACACACAGAGACACACAGACACCCACACACACACAGAGACACACAGACACCCACAGAGAAACACAGAGACCCACAGACACACACACAGACACCCACAGAGACCCACAGACACCCACAGAGACTCACAGACACCCACAGAGACACACAGACACTCACAGAGACCCACAGAGACCCACAGAGACTCACAGACACCCAAAGAGACACACAGAGACTCACAGAGACACACAGAGACTCACAGAGATCCACAGAGACACACACAGAGACTCAGAGACACCCACAAAGACACCCACAGACACTCACAGACACCCACAGAGACCCATAGACACACACAGAGACTCACAGAGACACACAGAGACACACAGATTCCCACAGAGACTCACAGACACCCACAGAGACACACAGACACCCACAGACACCCAAAGAGACACACAGAGACTCACAGAGACACACAGAGACTCACAGAGATCCACAGAGACACACACAGAGACTCACAGACACCCACAGACACTCACAGACACCCACACACACACACAGAGACACACACACATACACAGACACTCACAGACACCCATAGAGACACACAGAGACGCACACACACACACAGAGACACACAGACACCCACACACACACAGAGACACACAGACACCCACAGAGAAACACAGAGACCCACAGACACACACAGAGACACCCACAGAGACCCACAGACACCCACAGAGACTCACAGACACCCACAGAGACACACAGACACTCACAGAGACCCACAGAGACCCACAGAGACTCACAGACACCCAAAGAGACACACAGAGACTCACAGAGACACACAGAGACTCACAGAGATCCACAGTGACACACACAGAGACTCAGAGACACCCACAAAGACACCCACAGACACTCACAGACACCCACAGATACCCACAGACACCCACAGAGACACCAACAGAGAGACACAGAGACTCACAGACACTCACATAGACCCAAAGAGACTCACAGAGACTCACAGACACTCACATAGACCCACAGAGACACCCACAGAGACACACAGAGACCCACAGACACCCACAGAGACCCACAGACACCCACAGAGACAACCACAGAGACACCCACAGAGACAGCCACAGAGACTCACAGACACCCACAGAGACTCACAGACACCCACAGACACTCACAGACACCCACACACACACACAGAGACACACACACATACACAGACACTCACAGACACCCATAGAGACGCACAGAGACCCACACACACACACAGAGACACACAGACACCCACACACACACAGAGACACACAGACACCCACAGAGAAACACAGAGACCCACAGACACACACAGAGACACCCACAGAGACCCACAGACACCCACAGAGACTCACAGACACCCACAGAGACCCACAGAGACTCACAGACACCCAAAGAGACACACAGAGACTCACAGAGACACACAGAGACTCACAGAGATCCACAGAGACACACACAGAGACTCAGAGACACCCACAAAGACACCCACAGACACTCACAGACACCCACAGAGACCCATAGACACACACAGAGACTCACAGACACCCACAGAGACACACAGACACCCACAGAGACACACAGAGACACACAGACACCCACAGACACCCACAGAGACACACAGAGACAAACAGACACCCACAGAGACACACAGAGACACACAGAGACCTACAGAGACACACAGAAACCTACAGAGACTCACAGACACCCACAGAGACACACAGACACCCACAGAGACCCACAGAGACTCACAGAGACTCACAGACACCCACAGACACACAGAGACCCACAGAGACACATAGAGACACACAGAGACTGACAGACACCCACAGAGACACACAGAGACACAGAGACACTCACAGAGACCCACAGACACCCACAGAGACTCACAGACACCCACAGAGACACACAGACACCCACAGAGACACACAGAGATACACAGACACCCACAGACACCCACAGAGACACACAGAGACACACAGACACCCACAGAGACACACAGAGACACACAGAGACCTACAGAGACACACAGAAACCTACAGAGACTCACAGACAACCACAGAGACACACAGACACCCACAGAGACACTCAGAGACACACAGACACCCACAGACACCCACAGAGACACACAGAGACACACAGAGACCTACAGAGACACACAGAAACCTACAGAGACTCACAGACACCCACAGAGACACACAGACACCCACAGAGACCCACAGAGACTCAACAGAGACTCACAGACACGCACAGACACACAGAGACCCAAAGAGACACACAGAGACACACAGAGACTCACAGACACCCACAGAGACCCACAGAGATACACAGAGACTCACAGACACCCACAGACACCCACAGAGACCCAAAGACACCCACAGTGACTCACAGAGAAACTCACAGACGCACACAGAGACCCACAGAGACACACAGAGACCCGTAGAGACACACAGAGACACAAAGACACCCACAGAGACCCACAGACACCCACAGAGACACACAGAGACACCCACAGACGCACACAGAGACACAGAGAGACCCACAGACACCCACAGAGACCCACAGAGACACACAGAGACACCCACAGACACACACAGAGACACCCACAGAGACACACAGAGACACAAAGACACCCACAGAGACCCACAGACACCCACAGAGACACACAGAGACACCCACAGACGCACACAGAGACCCACAGACACCCACAGAGACCCACAGAGACACACAGAGACTCACAGACACCCACAGAGACCCACAGAGATACACAGAGACTCACAGACACCCACAGACACCCACAGAGACACACAGAGACCCATAGACACCCACAGAGACTCACAGAGACCCACAGAGACACATAGAGACACACAGACACCCACAGACACCCACAGAGACACACAGAGACAAACAGACACCCACAGAGACACACAGAGACACACAGAGACCTACAGAGACACACAGAAACCTACAGAGACTCACAGACACCCACAGAGACACACAGACACTCAAAGAGACCCACAGACACACACAGAGACTCACAGACACCCACAGAGACACACAGACACCCACAGAGACATACAGAGATACACAGACACCCACAGACACCCACAGAGACACACAGAGACACACAGACACCCACAGAGACACACAGAGACACACAGAGACCTACAGAGACACACAGAAACCTACAGAGACTCACAGACACCCACAGAGACACACAGACACCCACAGAGACCCACAGAGACTCAACAGAGACTCACAGACACCCACAGAGACACACAGACACCCACAGAGACCCACAGAGACTCAACAGAGACTCACAGACACCCACAGACACACACAGAGACCCACAGAGACTCACAGACACCCACAGACACACACAGAGACCCACAGAGACTCACAGACACCCACAGAGACACACAGATACACCCACAGACACCCACAGAGACACACAGACACACACAGAGACACACAGAGACTCACAGACACCCACAGAGACACACAGAGACCCACAGAGACTCACAGACACCCACAGAGACACACAGAGACACCCACAGACACACACAGAGACACACAGAGACACAGAGACACCCACAGAGACCCACAGACACCCACAGAGACTCACAGACACCCACAGACACCCACAGAGACACACAGAGACGCACAGACACCCACAGAGACACACAGAGACACACAGACACACAGATACACCCACAGACACCCACAGACACCCACAGAGACACACAGAGACACAGAGACACCCACAGACACCCACAGAGACTCACAGCCACCCACAGACACCCACAGAGACTCACAGACACCCACATAGACACACTGAGACACAGATACACCCACAGACACCCACACAGACACACAGAGACACAGAGACACCCACAGACACCCACAGACACCCACAGAGACACACACAGACACGGAGATCCCAACAGACACCCACAGAGATACACAGAGACTCACACAGACCCCCACAGACACCCACAGAGACACACAGAGACACCCACAGAAACACACAGAGACACACAGAGACACAGAAACACCCACAGAGACACACAGACACACACAGAGACACCCACATACACCCACAGACACCCACAGAGACCCACAGAGATACAGAGAATCACAGACACCCATAGAGACACACAGAGACACAGATACACCCACATACACCCACAGAGACACACAGAGACACAGATACACCCACATACACCCACAGAGACACACAGAGACACAGAGACACCCACAGACACCCACAGAGACCCACAGACACCCACAGAGACCCACAGAGACCCACAGAGACCCACAGACACCCATAGAGACACAGAGACTCACAGACACCCACAGAGACACACAGACACCCACAGAGACCCACAGAGACTCAACAGAGACTCACAGACACCCACAGAGACCCACAGAGACACAGAGACACCCACAGACATCCACAGAGTCCCACAGACACCCACAGACACCCACAGAAACACACAGAGACACACAGTCACCCACAGAGACACACAGAGACACAGAGACACCCACAGACACCCACAGAGACACACAGTCACCCACAGAGACCCACAGAGACACACAGAGACACAGAGACTCACAGACACCCACAGAGACACACAGACACCCACAGAGACCCACAGAGACTCAACAGAGACTCACAGACACCCACAGAGACCCACAGAGATACACAGAGACTCACAGACACCCACAGACACCCACAGAGACCCATAGACACCCACAGAGACTCACAGAGACACCCACAGACGCACACAGAGACCCACAGAGACACACAGAGACCCATAGAGACACACAGAGACACAAAGACACCCACAGAGACCCACAGACACCCACAGAGACACGCAGACACCCACAGAGACACACAGAGACACACAGACACCCACAGACACCCACAGAGACACACAGAGACAAACAGACACCCACAGAGACACACAGAGACACACAGAGACCTACAGAGACACACAGAAACCTACAGAGACTCACAGACACCCACAGAGACTCACAGACACCCACAGACACACAGAGACCCACAGAGACACACAGAGACACACAGAGACTGACAGACACCCACAGAGACACACAGAGACACAGTGACACTCAAAGAGACCCACAAACACACACAGAGACTCACAGACACCCACAGAGACACACAGACACCCACAGAGACACACAGAGATACACAGACACCCACAGACACCCACAGAGACACACAGAGACACACAGAGACACACAGAGACCTACAGAGACTCACAGACACCCACAGAGACACACAGACACCCACAGAGACACACAGAGACACACAGTGACTCACAGAGAAACCCACAGACGCACACAGAGACCCACAGAGACACACAGAGACCCATAGAGACACACAGAGACACACAGAGACCCATAGAGACACACAGAGACACAAAGACACCCACAGAGACCCACAGACACCCACAGACACCCACAGACGCACACAGAGACACACAGAGACCCACAGACACCCACAGAGACCCACAGAGACACACAAAGACACCCACAGACACACACAGAGACACCCACAGAGACACACAGAGACACACAGAGACCCACAGACACCCACAGAGACCCACAGAGACACACAGAAACCCACAGAGACTCAACAGAGACTCACAGACACCCACAGAGACACACAGACACCCACAGAGACCCACAGAGACTCAACAGAGACTCACAGACACCCACAGACACACAGACACCCACAGAGACCCACAGAGATACACAGAGACTCACAGACACTCACAGACACCCACAGAGACCCATAGACACCCACAGAGACTCACAGAGACACCCACAGACGCACACAGAGACCCACAGAGACACACAGAGACCCATAGAGACACACAGAGACACAAATACACCCACAGAGACCCACAGACACCCACAGAGACACGCAGACACCCACAGAGACACACAGAGACACACAGACACCCACAGACACCCACAGAGACACACAGAGACAAACAGACACCCACAGAGACACACAGAGACACACAGAGACCTACAGAGACACACAGAAACCTACAGAGACTCACAGACACCCACAGAGACACACAGACACCCACAGAGACCCACAGAGACTCACAGAGACTCACAGACACCCACAGACACACAGAGACACATAGAGACACACAGAGACTGACAGACACCCACAGAGACACACAGAGACACAGAGACACTCAAAGAGACCCACAAACACACACAGAGACTCACAGACACCCACAGAGACACACAGACACCCACAGAGACACACAGAGATACACAGACACCCACAGACACCCACAGAGACACACAGAGACACACAGAGACACACAGAGACCTACAGAGACACACAGAAACCTACAGAGACTCACAGACACCCACAGAGACACACAGACACCCACAGAGACACACAGAGACACACAGACACTCACAGACACCCACAGAGACTCACAGAGACACACAGACACCCACAGAGACACACAGAGACACACAGAGACCTACAGAGACACACAGAAACCTACAGAGACTCACAGACACCCACAGAGACACACAGACACCCACAGAGACCCACAGAGACTCAACAGAGACTCACAGACACCCACAGACACACAGAGACCTAAAGAGACACACAGAGACACACAGAGACTCACAGACACCCACAGAGACCCAAAGAGATACACAGAGACTCACAGACACCCACAGAGACACACAGATACCCACAGAGACCCACAGAGACTCACAGAGACTCACAGACACCCACAGACACACAGAGACCCACAGAGACACATAGAGACACAGAGACACTCAAAGAGACCCACAGACACCCACAGAGACTCACAGACACCCACAGAGACACACAGACACCCACAGAGACACACAGCGATACACAGACACCCACAGACACCCACAGAGACACACAGAGACACACAGACACCCACAGAGACACACAGAGACACACAGAGACCTACAGAGACACACAGAAACCTACAGAGACTCACAGACACCCACAGAGACACACAGACACCCACAGAGACACACAGAGACACACAGACACCCATAGACACCCACAGAGACACACAGAGACACACAGACACCCACAGAGACACACAGAGACCCAAAGAGACACACAAAGACACACAGAGACTCACAGACACCCACAGAGACCCACAGAGATACACAGAGACTCACAGACACCCACAGACACCCACAGAGACCCACAGACACCCACAGAGACACGCAGACACCCACAGAGACACACAGAGACACACAGACACCCACAGACACCCACAGAGACACACATTGACAAACAGACACCCACAGAGACACACAGAGACACACAGAGACCTACAGAGACACACAGAAACCTACAGAGACTCACAGACACCCACAGAGACACACAGACACCCACAGAGACCCACAGAGACTCACAGAGACTCACAGACACCCACAGACAGACACAGACCCACAGAGACACATAGAGACACACAGAGACTGACAGACACCCACAGAGACACACAGAGACACAGAGACACTCAAAGAGACCCACAGACACCCACAGAGACTCACAGACACCCACAGAGACACACAGACACCCACAGAGACACACAGAGATACACAGACACCCACAGACACCCACAGAGACACACAGAGACACACAGACACCCACAGAGACACACAGAGACACACAGAGACCTACAGAGACACACAGAAACCTACAGAGACTCACAGACACCCACAGAGATACACAGACACCCACAGAGACACACAGAGACACACAGACACCCACAGACACCCACAGAGACACATAGAGACACACAGACACCCACAGAGACACACAGAGACACACAGAGACACACAGAGACCTACAGAGACACACAGAAACCTACAGAGACTCACAGACACCCACAGAGACACACAGACACCCACAGAGACCCACAGAGACTCAACAGAGACACACAGAGACCCATAGAGACACACAGAGACAGAAAGACACCCACAGAGACCCACAGACACCCACAGAGACACACAGAGACACCCACAGACGCACACAGAGACCCACAGAGACACACAGAGACCCATAGAGACACACAGAGACACAAAGACACCCACAGAGACCCACAGACACCCACAGAGACACACAGAGACCCACAGACACCCACAGAGACCCACAGAGACACACAAAGACTCCCACATACACACACAGAGACACCCACAGACACCCACAGAGACCCACAGAGACTCACAGACACCCACAGAGACACACAGACACACAAATACACCGACATACACCCACAGAGAAACACAGAGACACACAGAGACACACAGAGACTCACAGACACCCACAGAGACACACAGACACACAGATACACCCACAGACACCCACAGAGACACACAGACACACACAGAGACACACAGAGACTCACAGACACCCACAGAGACACACAGAGACCCACAGAGACTCACAGACACCCACAGAGACACACAGAGACACCCACAGACACACACAGAGACACACAGAGACACAGAGACACCCACAGAGACCCACAGACACCCACAGAGACTCACAGACACCCACAGAGACACCCACAGACACCCACAGAGACACACAGACACTCACAGAGACTCACAGACACCCACAGAGACACACAGAGACACAGAGACACCCACAGAGACTCACAGAGACACCCACAGAGATTTACAGAGACTCACAGACACCCACAGACACCCACAGAGACACACAGAGACCCACAGAGACTCACAGACACCCACAGAGACACACAAAGACACAGAGACACCCACAGACACCCTCAGACACCGACAAAGACACTCAGATACGCACAGACACCCACAGACACACACAGAGACACACAGACACCCACACAGACACACAGAGACCCACAGACACCCACAGAGACCCACAGACACCCACAGAGACCCACAGAGACTCACAGACACCCACAGAGACACACAGAGACACAGATACACCCACAGACACCCACAGAGACACACAGAGACACAGAGATCCCAACAGACACCCACAGAGACACACAGAGACACAGATACACCCACAGAGACCCACAGAGACACACAGAGACACAGAGACACCCACAGACACCCACAGAGACACACAGAGACCCACAGAGACTCACAGACACCCACAGAGACACACAGAGACCCACAGTCACCCACAGAGACTCACAGAGACACCCACAGACACCCACAGAGACACACAGAGACACATAGACCCCAACAGACACCCACAGAGATACACAGAGACTCACACAGACCCCTACAGTCACCCACAGAGACCCACAGAGACCTACAGACACCCACAGAGAGAAACAGAGACACACAGAGACACAGAGACCCCAACAGACACCCACAGACACCCACAGAGATACACAAAGACTCACACAGACCCCCACAGACACCCACAGACACCCACAGAGACACACAGAGACTCACAGAGACTCACAGACACCCACAGAGACACACAGAGACACCCACAGAAACACACAGAGACACACAGAGACATAGAGACACCCACAGAGACACACAGACACACACAGAGACACCCAAATACACCCACAGACACCCACAGAGACCCACAGAGATACAGAGAATCACAGACACCCATAGACACCCACAGAGACACACAGAGACACAGATACACCCACATACACCCACAGAGACACACAGAGACACAGATACACCCACAGACACCCACAGAGACCCACAGACACCCACAGAGACTCACAGACACCCATAGAGACACACAGAGACACAGATACACCCACATACACCCACAGAGACACACAGAGACACAGAGACACCCACAGACACCCACAGAGACCCACAGAGACCCACAGAGGCACAGAGACTCACAGACACCCACAGACACCCACAGACACCCACAGACACCCACAGACACCCACAGACACACAGAGACACACAGACACCCACAGACACCCACAGACACCCACAGAGACACACAGAGACCCACAGAGACTCACAGACACCCACATAGACACACAGAGACACAGATACACCCACAGACACTCACAGACACCCACAGACACCCACAGACACCCACAGAGACACACAGAGACCCACAGAGACTCACAGACACCCACATAGACACACAGAGACACAGATACACCCACAGACACTCACAGACACCCACAGAGACTCACAGACACCCACAGACACCCACAGAGACACATAGACACACAGAGACACACAGACACCCACAGAGACACATAGACACACAGAGACACACCGAGACCCACTCGCACTCCCTCCCTGCTCAAGCGCTTCCTAGCTCACCGGATTCCTCGACCGTTCGTGAACCCTTCCTCACCTCCCAATCCGACATCAGCAGGACAGGCAGGGAGCTTGAGAGCGGGCGACTAACGTGGAGCCCTGGTGGAGGAGGTGGAGGAGGTGGAGGAGGTGGAGCAGGTGGAGGTGGTGGAGGTGCT